>NC_134899.1:8071610-8086610 GCF_041734735.1 Babylonia areolata
GTAAAATTTATGTAGGTACTTATCTATTTATTTCTATTGATAAGTTGTTAAATTTTCTGTCCGTATTTCCGCTTGTCTTTCAGTCTATCTTGTCTGTCTCTGTTTCGGTGTTTCAATCTGTCTGCCTGTCTGTCCCAAGGCCTGACTAGTGCGTTGGGTTTATGCTAAGCTCGGGCATCTGCTCCTCTTTTATCTCTCTCTCTCTCTCTCTCTCTCTCTCTCTTTTAAGCAGATGTCGTATTTGCATATGGATGAGTCCTCACGCTTTGACAACCTCCTTGAAGCTAAAATAAAAGTCTTTCTGTGTCAATATGTCTGTCTGGTGGTGGTGTTTTTCCACCCCTGGCTCTGTCTCTGTCTTTGTCTCTTTCTCTCTCTGTCTGTCTCTATGTGTGTCTCTACACCCTTCCGAAAATCTATTTCCATCACTCTCTCTTTCTTCCTTCCACCCCTGTTGTCTCTGTCTCTCAGTCTCTCAGCCCGCATCTGTCTCTTATTTCTAACCCGTCCTGTCTTGTCTTCAATCTCTCCCTCTCTTTCTCTCTCTCTCTCTCTCTCGTCTCGTGCAGTGGCTGTGAGTTTGTTTGTTTGTTTTTACTGCACGTGCGGAACGGAACCGACCATTCGACTGTCATAACTGTCCTGACGCGAGGAAAAAGGTCAGACTCCATAAATTGTGGCCGACACTGCCCCTCTGTCCCCCCCCCCTCCCCCACCCCCGCCCTCCCGCCTCCCAATTCCCCTACCATCAATAACTCTGAATCCATGTCATGTGTCCGTGTTGCACGTGCAGTTTGCAGATTTAACCGCGGGACACATAATATTGAAAACTGTGTAAACTGTAACCTGCGAGATGAATTTCACTCACATTTCATTAAACAGTCGATTAAATGGACTGTTCTCCACTGTCATAGTTTATCACGAAATGGGTCGGGGAGTCTCCACACCTTCGTAGTTGGTTTGGGTTTTTTTCTTTCCTCGGGACAACGTCCTGTTTTAGCATCCAAACTTATTACACCTATTGGCTACATTTCCAAGATTTGTGGGATCAAAAACGGAAAAAGCAAGATAGTGGCACGTTAGTTTAGTGACTGAAACCGCATCACAATTGAGTGAAATAACGTCCAAAATAAGAGTCGAAATCCACTGAAATTAGGTCACAACATTTACTAACAGTAATATCGTTTCATACATGCACAAAAATTGCCGGTAAAATAGGTTTCTGATTTTTGGACGCTAAAATAGGACTTAATCGAAATATGCTTGGGTCATGGATAATCAGTGGGGGGGTTGGTAGATTCTGATTACTTGTGTGTGTGAAAGAACTTTGGGAATTCCAAAATCTCTTTCTTTCTTCTCCACACATTTCAGCTTTAAATGACACTCACCCACTATTTTTTTTTATATCGTGAACGCTTCCATGGTTCTATTTTCTAAAAATGTATTTATTGATTTATTTATTCACTTATCTGTTTATTTATTTATTTGTTTATTTATTTATCTATTCATTCATTCAATGATTACACTAATTCAGATTGGGAGTGGAGGAGCGAATCTTGAGCACAGGATGGTCAATGTATGTGTATTGTCACACATAGCTGTGACGGGGAATTAGAAAAACCAGAGAAAGTCTTAGAGATCTGGTGCCAGGTGCATTGCTTGGTTCTAACTTGTTGACAATTACACGTGACTAAACGCCTACGTTGACCGAACTACGCCATTGGTCAGTTCCATACCACACACAGTTAGTAGCGGGTAACGACCATACTGGGCTCTTCCGTCCGAGCAATGCAACTGGTCCTTCTCCTCCTCATCGCCCCCCCCCCCCTCCTCACCTCCCCCTCCCGGGCCCCCTCGTTCTTGGTCTTATCTTTCTTGTTGTTGTTGTCATTGTTGTTGTTGCTGTTTTATTGCCGTCGTCGTCGTCGTCGTCGTTGTTCTTCTTCTTCGTCTTTTTCTTCTTCTCCTCTCCTCCTCCTTCCCCTCTTCTTCATGCACATCCTTCCTCTGGTTCTTATTGTCCTTATTGTTCATGTCATTGTTGTTGTTGTTGTTGTTGATGTTGTTTCTTCTCCTTCTCCAACTCCTTTTTCTCCTTCTCTTTCTTCTCCTTCTCCTTCCCCTCCTCTTTCTTCTCCTTCTCCTCCTTCTCCTTCTTCTTTTTCTCCTTCTCCTTCTTCTCATTCTTCTTCTACTTCCCCTCCTCTTTCTTCTTCTCCTTCTCCCTCTCATTCTCCTTCTTCTCCTTCTCCTTCTTCTTTGTTCTTTTCATCGCTTTGTTACCTTTAACGGACTATTCCAGTTACTATTCTTATTCGTCGTTCTAACTATTTTATTTTATTTCATTTTATTTCTTTATTTATATGTTTTGTGTAGTTGTGTCAGAATTGTAAAAAGGCCTTTACTGCGCCTAATTCTTTACCCATTAAAGATTCAATCAATCAATCAATCTTCTTCTCCAACAAATCTCGTCACACACACACACACACACACACACACACACACGCACACGCACGCACACGCACACACACACACGCACACACACACACACACGCACGCACGCACGCACGCACGCACGCACACACACACACACTCCCTTTCTCTCTCTCACCCTCCCTCTCTCTTTCTCTCTTACATATCAACAAATCTCGTCATCATCTTCTCCTCCTCCTGTCCCTCAGCATCCACTTCTTGTCATTCTTGTTCATGTTGTTGTTGTGTGGAATGAATGTATGAAACGGGTGATGTTTTTACATTTTGCGTCTTCGTTATATTCCTTATAGCTGGTGTTGTTTTTTTTTGTTTTTTTTCTGGTCTCCATGTTTACTTGTCTGTGTTGTGATAATGCACCTGACCAATTTTTTTGTAGTTGGAGATAATAAAGTTAGTCTGATCTTATCTTATCTTACTGTTGATGTTGATGTTGATGTTTCTTCTTCTTCTTCTTCTTGATGATGAAAAGACGAAAGGGAATTTGATTATCGTTTTCTTTATCCGTCTCTGGAGTTGCATCATCAAAGTAACGGCTTTTGACACTGAATAATAATCTGTAAATCTCGTGTGTTGATCAATTAGCGATGCTTGACAATCTTTCATAGATGCAAAATATCAAAATAATTCTTTAGAACATTCTTCTGTGAAAAAAGAACATGCATACTGTGTGCACTAGAAAAAAAAAACAACAACTTCTTTTCTGATTGGACGTTTATTTGAATGGGAATGTTTTTTTCTGAGTCTCTCACGTACAACACACACACACACACACACACACACACACACACACACACACACACACACACACACACACACACACACACACACAGAGACTCCCTTTCTCTCTCTCTCACCCTTCTCCTCTCTTTCTCTCTTACATATCAACAAATCTCGTCATCATCTTCTCCGTATTTACGGTCAGCCTGTGTTGATTGACTGCCCTTTCTGGCGCAGTTCCTGGGACGGGCAGTAGTGTCGCTGCCATCTCTGGCCAACTCACGCAATGATTTCTGGGATACGGATGAGTACGGAAGAGCAAGGATTAACTCTTTTGCCACACTGAGGCGAACGAGTGCGAATAAATCTCTATGGCACCCCTAGATGTCGCTGTGAGGTTGGCTGTGCAATCAAGTGTTATAATTGATTTTTTTTATGATAAAAAAATTTATTGTTTGCCATGAGTTCAGAAAATAGTATTGTTGTTGCGAACTTCACGAAATCCGTAAACAAGTAGTTAACTAGTAACCAGCGAAGCAGTCATTCACGACCTATACCGATTATTGTCATCAGTAGGGGGATAATGATGCAGTGTGCTGCTGCATGTTAGAACAGACACTACTTAACACCATCGTCCTGACTCAGCAGCAGAGCAGCGTCTCCTCTGGTGTGTGCCCCCACGGCGGCGGCCTGGCGTTGAAAACTCCCTGTGAACTGTCGGCATTGTGTCCGTGGCATAGGCCTATGTGTCTGCAAGTGGCCGTGTGGTGGTGGGAGGATTGGGGGGGGGGGGAGTGGTGGTGGATGGATTGGAGGGGTATTCGGGGTGATCGGTGTGGGCCATGGGTGGTGGTGGTGATGATGACAAGGAAACGACGCATACCATGATAAAAAGAAAATAAAACAAAAACATCATCCTGATGAAAGTCAGCTGATTTAACCCCTTGACTGCTCCTGATATGTATGCTCCTTAGTGACGTGTTATCACCTCACCGATATGAGGTTGAAATGACAGGTCTGGATGCGAGTCACTATTCTTCGATGGGTTACTTCGATTTGGTATTTTATCACCTTTCATCAACATAAAGAAACCCCTACATTGCTAAATCAGAAAAGTACACAAACGGTAGGACTGCAAGTGAAACTGACGCCACACCGATAAGGTTCAGCAGTCGATGGGTTAATGAGAACTCTTCATCCTTCAATCCGCTTATCCGTCGTCAACTCAGCTCAAGTTTCCTGGCACAGATTCTCCGTTCGAGATGCCCGTCATATATAACTCCCCCTTGCTTCCATCCTCACTTTAATCCCTGGGCGCTTTTCAGCTATAAATAACATCCCCTTCCTTCCCACTTCACTCAGCCCCCTTCGTGCCCTGAGGTACATAAAGCTGTGTCACCGTTGATCTCCCCTGTTGCCGGTCTTGTCCTGTCTCGGCTAGCTCTCCCCCAAGGTATTGGTACAAAATACCAGAATACAGAATCTTTATTATCTCCAATAAGAGGAATCGATTTGTTTGGTGTAAGACACATAATCAGTGCATGGGAATTACAGTCATTCAATATGTATACATAAAAGACACCAAATGCTTAAATGTTATGCTGAAGTAAACCATACATAGGATGATCACAGTCATACATGTACAATTATCACAAATTATAGGTGTAAAACATCATAATCAGAACAGACTTATAATGACAACAGGCCGTTCAACGATATACTAACAAATCTTTCACAATGCGTACATATATACACTTGCATGCATTTTGTGAATCATGTCATAAATAAATTACAAATGTTTAGAAGCTGGATTGATAGCGGAATGAAGCTGTATGTAGTTCTGTTCTGATTCCCGGAAAGCAGAAGCATTTGCCTGAAGGTAAATACTATTCATGCCTCCTGGAAATTCTGCGATTGAAGTTTCTTCCTATTACTATCACTCTCTAATTTTTCTTCCGTTTGGAAGTAAAAGAAAAATCCCGTCATGTTTTATTTTTTTTGTGGATTCCCGCATACATTTGGCTGTATTCCTTCCCGCGGTACCCAAGGGGTTAATCAATTATTGTAAGTTCATTGACCTGTCGGAAGAGAGAGAGAGGGAGGGGGGAGGGTGAAGGCAAAACAAGGGCAGATAAACATGCATGGGGAAATCCAGGGAGGGAAAGAGCGCGGGTTGTGGGATAATTTGCCTTTTTCTATTCCTGCTTCATTCTCTGAACGATGGTGGCCCAGTTTGTGTGATGTAAGAGAGGGAGCAACGCGTTGACACATCGTTATTTCAGTTCTGAGCACGCGGGGATGGAGGTGGTAGATGCGTGTGTGTGGGCGGGTGGGGGGAGGAGGGGGGGGGGTTGTGAGTGAGGGGGCGATTTCCCACGGGTGCTATCGTGAAGTCAGAGAAGAGAGGAATCTTAACAGCACGAGGAGGAATTTTGTTTAATGTCCCGTCACACAAATCGGCGATTGAAGACATTTTGTTAAAGTATTTATGAACACATTTGAGTATTGTCGATTAGAAGGGGTGGGAGATGTGAATGAATGGAGGGTTGGGGGAAATTGGGCAAATGAGGGTGAAATGTGGGTGAAATTTGAAAAAAAAATAAAAATCTAAATACAATTACAGGAAATTACTTAAAGGACTTCGTAAAAGAGAAGACTTTAAACTGACAAGCGAAACAACTGATAATGAATGCAAAAAGTCAAAAACATCAACGTTCTCAGTCACTTGTGAAGACACACTTTCGTGTACATAAAGCTTCATCAAGCTACAGTCAAAAATTATGTGCTCAATTGTCAGGTTACCAAAGCATATGCACTTGACATTAGAACAATTTTTGGTCCGTAATGAATTTGATAATTGTCTGAGAGCTAAACTCAGAATTGGTCTGCGAATCGGACCAAAGTTTGAGAAAGTTAACTGACGAGGTTTTAGGCTTGAATTCAAGCACCTATAAAAGTCTCTTTCTAGTATATTGCTTATTTCCTTGTATGACAATTGGCAATATACTTTTATACTATCTATATGATTTTTTGCTCCCCTTTTTGCTGCCCTGTCTGCTTGGTCATTATAAAGGAATCCAGTGTGGGATGGTATCCAACAAAAATCAACATTTGTACCCTTCACAAATAGGGAGTGCAATAAATACCTAATTTCAAACAATAAATTTTCTCTTTGATTATTCTCAAAAAGGAGCAAACTTTTTAAAACTGATTGAGAATCAACACAGAATAGGATATTACTTACTATGATTGGTATATCAACAAGATGATTTAAAGCCATAAGGACGGCCACCAATTCAGCTGTAAAAATTGAATGTCCCTTACCTAAATAATAGGATGTTTCTGTTTTTAGGTCAGGAATGACAAAAGCAGATCCTGCACTGCTATCATCCAGGACCGAGCCATCAGTGTAAACTTTTAAATGATAATCAAAATTTTCTTCTAATTCAATTATGACAGATGCTGCTATTATATGTGGAGATTCTCCTTTTGTTGTGTCAGAAGCACATATGTTGTCGTTTGCTTTTGTTAACTCCCAGGGAGGGACAGGTGGCACCAGAACACGAGGTGCCATATCATGCAAATCAATGTCTGAAGAATTTAAAACATCTGACACATATGTGCGAATGGCTTGTAGATTTGAATTATTTTGTGCATTTTTTGGAAAATTAATATCAGACCTAATATTTAATTCCTCAAAATCATCCACTGCTGTACATATCACAATGTATTTAGCAGAACTTAATTTTCTGATTTCATCTAGTGGTAGAATACCCGCAAGCTTATAGGCTTCTGAGGTCTTAGTATGCACAGGTACCCCTAAAGCCAGTTTCACAGCTTTACTGTCAATCATTCGCAGCTTCTTTAGAAACGTCGGCGGAGCAGAAAAGAAAATTTCTTGACCGTAGGTCAATCTTGATCTTACGAGAGATGTCGCTAAATGTAAAAAAAAATTTGGAGTCTTGTCCCCAAGGAGAGTGACTTACAATTTTTAAGAAATTAAAACTTTTAACTGCTTTAGTCACCATTGAATCAATGTGTTTCTTCCAGTTTAGTTTTGAAGTAAATAGGATCCCAAGAAATTTTATTTCCGACTTGAAAAATATTTCACGTCCTCCCCCCAAAAATCGTGGTAGTTTGCTGGGATTATAACCATTATTAAAGAGGATCAAATGTGTTTTTTCTACAGAAAACTCAAAACCATTAGAGTGCATATAGCTACTCAGTCTATCAAGTTCACCCTGAAAATGTTTCTGTACATAATTGATGTAATACAGGCTTGTCCTTTTCCTCAAGGATGTCTGAATCCATATAGCAATATCATCAGCATATTGAGCCAGCTTGGTAGATGATGAAAAACTTGTGTGTAAATCATAAAGCATAATGTTGAACAACAATAGAGAAATAATGGAACCCTGCGGGATTCCCGTGTTTATAGGCCTAGAGGTTGATAAAGTTACTCCCACTTTTGCCACTATATATCTCCAACTTAAAAAGGATTTAACACAGTCATAAACATGACCCGACAGACCAATTTGTTTCAGCTTAAATAAAACCTTTTTTTTTAATTTGGGTAGTGAGACGGGTCAGATGATCAGTTGTAGATCTTCCTTTTCGGAATCCAGTTTGAGCTGACGGAATTATGTTATTTTTGTCACAGTAATATACCATTCTAATAATTATTTACAATTTTCTCCATGACTTTTCCAACGTGGGAGGTAACCGAAATAGTCTATAGCTCGAAGCTTCTGTTCGAGGTTTACTCTGTTTTAATACAGGAGTTACAATGGAAGTTTTCCATACCTCAGGGATTTGTCCAAATTCCCAGCACTTTTGAAATAATGTATGTAATATAATTATCCAGTTTTCTGGCAAATGGTTTAACATGGTGTAAGATACTACATTCTTACCAACTGACTCATTTTTGTTATGAATAGCGTTCTTTACCTCCTGTAAAGTTATTGCCGAGTTGATTGTATTATCATTTTGTGGGGTAGGATCTCTATATTTGTCACTGATTTCTTCTTCCTCTCTTAAAGTCTTTTGTTTATTTGACAAACTATCCACACTGCCTGTTTTAGAATACATACAAACAAATTCTTCAGCCTTCTCTTGAGGGGACAGAAACTCTTTATCTTTCGTTTTAATAGGATAGTCTTGCAGAACAATGCCTGATTTCATTTCTTTCATTTTGGCCCACACTTTTTTCATATCCTTATGGTCAGATACTTCATTCAAACAGAACTGTGACCAGTATTGTCTTTTTTCTTGGGCTATGATTCTATTCGCCTTGATTTTTGTGTAACACATTTCTTTATGAACGGCTTCTTTTGCATCTTTGTTAGGTACTTTTCTGGGTCTTAACCATGTTAGGTATGCTAGTTTCTTTGTATTTACAGCCTCCGCACATGCATCATTCCACCAAACATTTCCAGAAAAGGTGTCACTCCTCTTTGAACCTTTTTTGGGAATTGCTATTTCAGCAGCTCCAATAATTGATTTTTGAAAGTTGTTAAAAACATTTAAATCTTCACACACAAAAAATCACTTTCAGAAATGTTCGTAAGATAGTTTTGAAATATTTCCCAGTTTACGTATTTGTAATTGAATTTTGGGATTTCATCTTCTCCGCTGTATTTAGATATGGTACAATCCTTAAAAGACAGTGTCATCACTGCCTAGTGGGTCATCCCCAGTATCCCACTGTACTGTTAAAGCTAGAGATGGTGATATGAAGGTTCGGTCAAGTGCCGATGCTCTATGATGAGCCACATCTGGGATACGTGTAATCCTCCCATCGTTAAGTAAATGCAATGATGAATCAACAATATTTTCAACAAAGTCAAGGATGAGATACTATTTGACAATTACTATCCCAGAAGGGCGCATGGGAATTAAAATCTCCTCCGACGATCCATCTTTCTTTTGAGCAATTTCATGTTCGCAACCAATTTGTATTTTGCTTACTTGGACCTTTGGGATAGTAGACTGACGCAAAATGTATGATTTGATTATTAGAGACATGCAATTTTACAAACGTAGCTGACATCTTTTCAGTATAGTTTGAAATAGGAGATGGATGGACACTTGCGTAATTCAAACCACACTGCACGTAAATAGCTGTACTAATCTTGTCAGAATCCTCGCTTATATGATAAACCGGAGGATAATACGAGCTAATAACCTTTCAGATTCGGTAATGTGTTTTTAGTAACATTTCAGGGCTAAAGAAGGAGAATATGATGAGAGTTTTCAAAAAAGTAAGCACGCAGCTTATCAATATTTGTACTCAAAGAGCGGGAGTTCCATTGCAAGACTGATAGATTCCCACATGTTATTAACAGCACGAGGAGGCTGTTCCAGAACGTCTCTCGGGACTTGAATGTTCCCCGTGGGGGATGTTTCAGGTAATAGTCTATAGGCTGAAGTGGTTAAAAAAAAGGGAGCAGCTGACATGATGGTGAGAAAAGTACCGGAATACATTCACATTTCTTCGTCTTGGTCCATGTCTCTCTTTGTTTTGGCTTTCCATCTCGACCTCAGTCTCTGTCTTTGTCTTTCTTTGTCTTTCTATAATTATGTGCCTCTCTCTGTCTGTGTGTGTGTGTGTGTGTGTGTGTGTGTGTGTGTGTGTGTGTGTGTGTGTGTGTGTGTGTGTGTGTGTGTGTGTGTGTGTCCCCTCTGTCTCTCCCTCTCTCTGTCTTTCACATAATGTGTCTATCTGTCCATATCCCTATTACCCGTCGCCTTATTTGCTGTCTTTTATGTCTCTTACATCTGTGTTTAAAACTTTATCATTACTTTTCTGTGTTAATTTCACTTGAATCATTCATGTGTAGCATTCATGCTAGGGTTTTGTTGTTGTTTTTCCCTTGGTGTGTGTGCGTGTGTGTGTTACTCGCTTCCGTTCCGTACAGATGTGAGCGATGTTGTGTCTCTCAGTTTGACGGTATGTTATACTCGTACATTATACATGTATTAAGTATTAAGTATAACTACATTTATATGCGTACGTGTTTGTGTGTCTCTTAGAACAACGGCAGATGTGTAAGTCGGCCCAAGTGCTAATAACTTCACAGTTGGAAAATAAAGATTCCTTCCTTCCTTCCTTCATTCATTCATTCATTCATTCGTTCTCTCTTCCTGTCTCTTCCCCGCCCCCCCTCTCTTTCTCTCACCTTGTTGCTGTTTCTCTTTCTCTCCGTGTTTCTGTCTGTCTGTCCATCTGTCTGTCTTTTTTTTTCTTCTTTTCTCTCCGCATCTCTCTTCTCGTTTCTGTCTTTCTTTCTCACTCCTCCCCTTCCCTATCTCTGTGTCACTCAGTCTGTTTCTGTCTGTCGCTCTCTCCTCATCCTCTCCGTCTCTCTACCTCCTTCTCTCTATCTTTCATTCAGTGTGTGTGTGTGTGTGTGTGTGTGTGTGTGTGTGTGTGTGTGTGTGTGTGTGTGTGTGTGTGTGTGTGTGTGTGCGTCTGTTGTGTGTGCGTGCGTGTGTGTGAGGGTTTCTTTTTTCTGATTTCACGTCATTGGTTTGTTTTGAACACACACACACACACACACACACACACACACACACACACACACACACACACACACACACACACACAGGAATAATTTCTGTCCAGCTTATTTCGTCTGTGGAAAATGCGAACGCAATTAATATTCTTTCTTTCTTTCTTTCTTTCTTTCTTTCTTTCTTTCCTTCCCTCATTCATTCTTGTTTATCTAAAATTTCTTCGATAATTAAGATTGTTCCACACGCACACATTCTCAAGATTCTCTAAAAGGGAGCCAACACGAAATGAACTGACAAGGGAAATGTTTTTCTTTAATTCTTTGTATTTTCTCGTTTCTGACACTGTCATAAGAGTGTCAGGCTATATAAAGTAACTGAGAGAGAGAGAGAGAGAGAGAGAGAGAGAGAGAGAGACGCTTGACTCTGACATTTTATTGTCATTACCTGCAAAGGTCTATACTATTGACAAGGGGTTGACAAGGTTATATTTCATTTCACCCCAAGTACAATACAATATGCTCCGCTTTTTTTTACCAGCAGTACCAAAATTTTAGAAGAAACACAGAGACAGAGATAGTAATTAGATAAATATAATTATGCACACAAACACTCACATACACGCACACGCACAAACACCATCTATCTATCTATGTATCTATCTATCTATGATGACAACGCAGATGTTGATATTGATGATGGCATTGAATAGGATAGAAACGATTATGATTTTGAAGATGCCTTTTCCAAACAGACAATGCTATCAACTGTAGGGGTATTTATGTGTCTGATATAAGCAGTAAACTGTGCAGTTCTATTAATAAATTAAGATTACAAGGTTGGGTCAACCTCAACAACATTACCGGTGAATACCAAGCTGGTTTTAAACAAAATTATTTAATAGTTGATCGTATGTTTACGTTATTAGCAATTATTGAGAAACAAATTCCGTTTAGAATAGGAACTTATGTGTGGCTTTGATTGACTTTGAAAAAAATAATTTGGGTCGTGTTTTCCACGAGACTAAGTTTTAGGTATTCAAGTCAAGAATAAGCTAATAAAGCGAAACGACTGGGAGATTCAACCAGTGCTGTTTTATGGTGAGGGTATATGGGATTTATAATAATCTTCTGCAATGATAGGAAGTGTTCAGTTGTTTATGTTAAAAAACAACAACAACAACCAAAACAAAACAAAAAAATCCAACCTTGCAAGCAATATCGAAACATCAAATGACTTCATATATTGCCATCTGGTTCGTTTTCCATAAACGATTAACTCTCTCCACACGAACGGCGAAAGAGACGACGTTAACAGCGTTTCACCCCAATTACCACCATCAAAATTTTGCAAGCGGAAGGCTCTTATATTGAAGAGGTGAATGTTGACAAAGAATACCACAATTCTGACGACGGAAGCTAAAGGTTGGGTCATTCAGACACCCACTGGACATCCGAGGGGTCTGTGTAGAGGAGAAGAGAGGACTGGCCGTACTGAGTGAGTTAACTGTGCTGTTTGCTGTGCTCGATACTGTCTGAAAGTGACACAAATGGGAGAACATGGACTGCCTTACATGGCATATACAATGCTTTTAGATTTGACCGATAGAGGAAGAATAAACTAGGCGTCAAAACTTCGTGATTTATTGGATACAAATGGCTCTCATTATGCAGGGGATAATGAAGGAGTAGGTCGTAGATATTCTTTTTTATGATTTAAGAATCTAACCAAAACCCAGTTGACAAGTGGCAGAATTATGACTCCCATGTGAACAGTAGTAGATTCATACATCACAGGAAACTTCAGACTGCATGTGAGGTAGATTCATACTTATGAATGGATTTGAATAGATTAGTATGACATATATTGACAAGATTCATGTTTAGCTTATCCAGTTTATTGTGTACATCAATAGATGTATAAAACAAATGATTACTATGAAACACACTGTTTCCTGCGTAAGAATGGTTTGGAAACTGAAGTCCATTTTGTTCAGTGTTTCCCTGCCTTTGGTGACTTGAAACTCTGTCTTGTCCCGTCAAAGTATTCAAGATTAAATTTGCTATTGGCCTCGAAGTAAAGAACGAAAATTAACTGTAAGGAATGTAGCCACACATCTTTATAAGGCACTGACTAAAAGAGATGGCATTATCATAACGATATATTTACAATTAGCAGGGTTTGCAAAACGAAAAACAAACAAACAAAACAAACAAACAAACAAAAACCAGCAACAATATAACAGTTTGAGGAGTCAGGATTTAGGTTTTTCTACTTTTATTTCTGAACTAACTGGTCGTTTTGATTATTTGGTTTGATTTTTTTTCCATGTATTTCTTCTGGCATCATGCTGTGCTCTCCAAAATATGTGATTCATGTCCACACCGAAACAAGATGGGGCTTTGGCATCAGTGAATGGAATTCTGTTCTGTTCTGTTCTGATCTATCTATCTATCTATCTATCCTATGGCTCTCTCTCTAGGACAGAGATAATTCAAATGGCCCTCAGTTGATGTTTTACATCATCGTCCAATTTTCTCTCCCCCAGTTCGTTTTCTTTTCATAGTTTTTGTTTTTTCCTGTTTGATTTATCATTATCCATTCAATTCGTTCCATTTCGCTTATCTCTTCTGCAGAGTCATTTCATAATGGCGGAGGAGATGTTTAGTTGTTGGCTGTATTTGTTTCCGCCATTATCATGATGTAAAAAAAAGAAAAGAACACGTACACACACGCACGCACGCACGCACGCACGCTCACACGCACGCACACACACACACACACACACACACACACACACACACACACACACACACACACACACACACACACACACACACACACACACACTCACACACACACACACACACACACACACACACATTCACACACACACACACACACACACACACACACACACACAGGTCAAGGAGTATCTAAGATGCTGGGAAATTAACACAACACAACACAATACAACACAACACACACACACACACACACACACACACACACACACACACACACAGAGAGAGAGAGAGAGAGAGAGAGAGAGGAGTATCTAAGATTCTGGAAAATTAACACAACACAATACAACACACAGACACACAGACACAGACACAGACACAGATACAGACACACACACACACACACACACACACACACACACACACACACACACACACACACACACACACACACACACACACACACACACACACACATAGGGAGAGAGAGAAAAACAAGCAAACAACCAACCCAACAAACAAAAAAGACATCTTTAAAATGGTCCCCGAACTGAGGAAGCCGCACTCCAGCCAAAGTTTGCCGAATTTTGATAACAAGTCTTGAAGACGTGAACACAATACAGCTGTGTTTATCTTTATATTCTACCGCTTGCGGTGTTTACTTCAGTTTAGTCTACAAGTGGAAGTGGAGTGATGGCCTAGAGGTAACACGTCCGCCTAGGAAGCGAGAGAATCTGAGCGCGCTGGTTCGAATCACGGCACAGCCCCCGAAATTTTCTCCCCCTCCACTAGACCTTGAGTGGTGGTCTGGACGCTAGTCATTCGGATGAGACGATAAACCGAGGTCCCGTGTGCAGCATGCACTTAGCGCACGTAAAAGAACCCACGGCAACAAAAGGGTTGTTCCTGGCAAAATTCTGTAGAAAAATCCACTTCAATAGGAAAAACAAATAAAACTGCACACAGGAAAAAATACAAAAAGATGGGTGGCGCTGTAGTATGGCGACGCGCTCTCCCTGGGGAGAGCAGCCCGAATTTCACACAGAGAAATCTGTTGTGATAAAAAGAAATACAAATAAAAATACAAAGGAGCGGAGCCCACGACCCCGAGAGAGCGTGATCTTTTTGTATGTATGTGTATATATACAGAGAGTGAGAGAGAGAGAGACAGAACTCAGAACTCAGAATGTCTTTTATTCAAGGATTAAGATTTTGGGCATGGCCCATTCTTCCAACCTGTCCTTGCTAATCTACATCAGTTACAATAGCACACATGTATTTAACGAAAAGGGGAGAAAGAGAGAATTAAAAAGAGCCGGCAAAAAAAAAAGTCCTGCAGAAAGAATATGATAAAGAATAGACACACGCGCACGCACTCTCTCTCTCTCTCTCTCTCTCTCTGTCTCTCTCTCTCTCTCTCTCTCTCTCTCTCTCTCAAACACACACAGACACAGACACAGACACAGACACACACACACACACACACACACACACACACACACACACAGATTGACAAATGGATGAGGGAGAGAGA
>NC_134899.1:8091610-8099110 GCF_041734735.1 Babylonia areolata
CGTGACAGTGTGCTGCCAAGGTATGTGAACCGCTCCACCGCACTGAGTCTCTAACCGTTGACTGTGATGTTGGCCTCAACGTAGGGTTTCCCTGGGGCTGGCTGATGGAGAACTTCAGTTTTCCTCGTGCTGATGGTAAGGCCGAAGTTCCTGCTGGCAGTGGCAAACTTGTCAACGCTGAGTTGCATGTCAGCTTCAGATCCAGCGTTGAGGGCACAATCATCAGCAAACAAAAAGTCTCTGATGATGTCTGTCATGACCTTCGTTTTTGCTTGAAGCCTTCTGTTCGGTACTTTAGGCCGATTCCAATATCGCCATCTCTGAAGGCATCAGTAAGCATTGCAGAGAACATGAGGTTGAACAGCGTTGGAGCCAGGACGCAGCCTTGCTTGACACCATTTGTGACAGCAAAAGCAGCAGATGTTTCGCCATTGTCCTGGACTCGAGCCTGCATGCCTTCATGGAATTGGCTGACCAAGGAAATAAATTTCCGAGGGCATCCGTACTTGGCCATGATCTTCCACAGTCCCTCTCTACTCACGATAAATACACATGGACCGCGCATGCCTTCTTTCAGCCCCTTTTGCTAACTGAAGCCAGCGGAAGTGTTCAATCAGCCATTTTGTTTCTCGTGTCAGTATAGCGCGGAGCGATTAATTCGTATGTGTAGCCGAGCGCTCAGCTGGCTTCACGGCTTTCTTTCACTTGCTCGCGGCGTTAGTTAAGCTGACATTCCTGTGTGTGTCTCCACTGCAAGTTTGCGCCACGTGTCACTGCACTGTTTTCCTGTAATAACTTTGGTAGACAATCCATTGGCAAACTTCAACCAAGACACAACATTTGGCATGCCGTGGGGGCAAGCGTAACACGATTTCATCGAAGATACACGGTTACGGTTAAGAAACTACCACCAGTTAGCAGACGATTTGTCAACAGACTGACGGTCGGATACGAGAAACAATATGGCGTCCAGTTGGCTTCAGTATTCCTGAGGGCCAAAGAGCTATCCATGTAATTTTAGCTTAGTGGTCTGGACTTGCGGAACCGTGAGCACATGACACACAGGGCACTGGAAGTCTGCTGATGTTGCAGAGACAGACGCTGCCCAGTGGCAACATTCTCTGGCTGCCTGAGCCCTGCTGCCACGTTCCTTGCCAGGTTTCTTTATTGCCTTTTTTTTTTTTTTTTTTTTTAAGAAGCGCGCCAGCATGCTATAGCCTGTTCTGAGGTCCGTACTTAGCATGCACGCGAAAGAGCCAACGACCCGTTCTGATTTTGTTGTTGTTGTAACATTTCACTGTTCAGATAAATGTAGACATACAGACTGTAAAAAAGGAAGTATAAATGTATGTATCGGGTGTCCCCCAAAAAGTGAACCGCTTTTGGACAAGCATTTTCTCTGTGACAGAGAAACCGAATTCACTGACAATTTTCACAGAGTAACCTTAGGGTATCATCAACAAGTCTGCAAAATATCTAAACGTTCGGACGCAGATTATGCGAGTATTGTCCAATACCTTTCATGTCTATCAGACAGTGCATTCATTTGATTCCTATTCACTGTGTCACCTGGGTGGAGCGGGGAAAATCGGAGTAAAGTGCATTTCCCATGGACACATGAGCAGGCCGATACACTGGACCAGAGGTTCAACATCGAGCCGAATATGCGACGGCGCCTCTCTCTCTCTCTGTCTCCCTGTGCGTGTGTGTGTTTGTGTGCGCGCACGCACGCACGCACGGACACACACACACACACACACACACACGCACACACACACACGCACGCACACACACACACATCCACACACACACACACACACACACACACACACACACACACACACATGCACACACACACGCGCGCGCGCGCACACACACACAGTGATTTACTGCGCGTTATTCCCTTTGGCGTGTCGGGCAGCAACGAAGAACCGCCACTCTTGACGATTTCCGGCCAGTCTCTGGTAGGCCTTCCTGTTTTCTGCCTGCCATCTGGTGTCCAGCGAAGGGCTGTCCGGGTGATGACACCTTGGTCTGTTCGTGTGACGTCTGCAGTCCATTATCACTGCCCCCCCGCCCCCCCCCCCCCCCACACACACGCGCGCGCGCGCGCATGCTCAACTCGAGGGGTTGACCATGACTAAATAACACACGGTACCGGCAAATTGTGATATTGTGTCGTACATCCTGTTTCACAAGTCTGACCGTTCAGTGCCAGGTGTCAAATAGCTGAGAAGAGGACGGATGTTTATGCACCTGCAAGATGTGTGTGTGTGTGTGTGTGTGTGTGTGTGTGTGTGTGTGTGTGTGTGTGTGTGTGTGTGTGTGAGTGCGTTAAACCCAACAGGTCACTATCGTCAGCCATTTAATCGGTCTGGCAAGGCCTGTGTGAATTATGTGTAAATGATTGTAAATTATCTCTCAAGTACCGTGTTCTTTAAATGGCGTATACATATCCCAATCACCCCATCCTCTACATTCACCCAGTGTGCTGGTGTCACTCCATCCTCTGTATTCAGTCCTCAGCCACAGAAAGAGAGATGTTTTCCTTCATGTGTGATGGGAAGATCGACTGCTGTCCTCAGTCTCATTGCTCTCAATGCCCTGTTTCAGCCAAAGAGATAAGTGTAAGTAACGCCAGCCGAAGCCCGGTGTAGCAGCCTATTCGTAACCTAGCTGTTTTACCCCCTGGGTGGAATCTGGCTGGCACCCCCAGAGTAAACTTCAACTGGTCAGAAGTGAACCCCAACCCCCAGTTGGATCTCACCCCCCACCCCCCACCCCCACCACCGCCCCCCTCCTACCCTCCATTAATGGATATGTGAGTCATTTTAGGCTGGCTTGAAATATATCCCTAGGGGTAAATTTTGCCCAGTTAGAATCATGCAGGCTGTCAAAGGAGAACCTCCCCTACTTTCCCGAACCCCCACGTTTGCTTCCGTGAAGGTATAGTGGAGAGGATGGAGAAGGGTTCAGTTACCGGCAAGCCCAGGACGACATGTCCCTCCACACCCCCTCAATCCCCAACCCCCAACCATTTCCTTTTCCAATAGCTTGATGGAATCCTTAGAAAGGGTGGTTGATATCCACCAAAGAGGGTTTGGGGGAGGAGGGGGTCGATCTTGACTAGCCACTTATGATTGTGGGGGTCATTCAACTCTGGCCCAGAATGTGCCCGGGGGTAAAAACTCAACAGGGGGACATTTTCAGGCTGTTAAAAGGGTAATTCGGCCCCATGAGGCCCTTGCCATCCAGGGTAAAATGGCTTGGTTCTCTCATACCCTGGATGTTTTGCCGGTCACGTCTCCCTTTCATTCTGGTCAGAGCCTTTCAGATTTTTTATGTCTGGTTTATGGGAGATCGGGGGTAGGTTTCTTTCATGAGGGACTATCCGCTGATATTTCCAATTACTACAGGCAGAACACACCTATGTCATACAACGGGGGCATAACAGTCCATGTCAGTCCATGAACACAAAAATAACTGTGGGTCACCGAGGCACAGATCATGGTGCCAGAGAATACCTAATGCAGCGGAAATCACGTAGTCTTTTTACAACTTACTCTTGGACTTTTTCTTTTTCTTTCTTCATTATCTCTTCCTTTTTTTTTTCCTTTCTCATTTTTTCTTCGTTCTACGACCCTTCTTAATATTCTTATTGGTTTGTTGTTGTTTTTATCGTGCACCTGTCTCTGTTTCATTTTCAGAATCTTCTAAATTTGTTTGGTCCTTTACGTGACAGCTAAAGCGACATTTATTCGCTCTTCTTTTGGGACAGTTGTGTTGTTTGTTCATAATGTTTTGGTGGGTTCTCTTCTTCTCTGTCTCAGTCTCTCTGTCTCTAAATCACTCAGCTTCCTCTTATCTCCCCCTTCTCTTTCTCTTTCTCTCACGCTTTGTCCTCCTCACTTAACCCCCCTTTAATGTTTCTTTACAACCCTTCTCTTTCCCTGTCGTCTCGCCACTTATCACTACAAAGCTTTCTTCCAGTATCAGTAGCTCAAGGAGGCGTCACTGCGATCGGTCAGATCCATATACGCTACACCACATCTGCCAAGCAGATGCCTGACCAGCAGCGTAACCCAACGCGCTTAGTCAGGCCTTGAGAAAAATGAATAAATAAATGAATAAATAAAAATAAAATAAAATAACAAACAAAGTAATAATTTAAAACATTAAAAAATAATAAATAAATACATAAAAATACTACTACTACTAATAATAATAATAATTATAAAGCTTTCAAAAATATTTATAATACTTCACAAACTGAGAAGGAGCATCATGACTTGTGACAAAAAAACAACCAAACTTTTAATCTGTAATAGTCAATAAAAGATATTTGCTTGCATTCCTTTATGTTATTAAGAAATATAGTCAGTGATTATTCATAGTTTCGTTATCCTGCACTGAAAACTTTTTGTTTTCAGGACTGCCTTCCAGAAAATCAATATGTAATCATGGCTAATGTATTCGGAGTACCAATTGGAAATGGAAAGATGGAAGCCCTTTTCCATCCATAAATTCCTATTATAGAGTTGATTTAAAAGATGAAACTAAACACACACACACACACACACACACACACACACACACACACACACACACACACACACACACACACACACACACACACACACACGAACTTCTACATTTCTAGTGTGCCAAATGCCTATCATCTTCTCGTTAAATTTGGATACAGCAATCAAAAGACACCAGCACAGTCAAAATGGATCATCACCATTTTGCAATATCCAGAAAACAGCAGCAACAAACAAATAAATATGATATATCTGTAACTGAAGGTGGATTCGCCGTCATGATGGAAACTGCGCAATAGATATGTGTGAAACATTTATCATCCCAAAGCGCACTTTAATGACTGTGGATTGATATGTTATGTTCATCGAGAAGATATGTCAGCACTTTCGAAGTGCTCCAAAATAGTTGTGCACGAACCCAGACTTTGCTGAATGATAGATATTATTGATAATGTATTTATCAGACACCCCCACCTTCTGATATTTCATACAATAACAGATAATACATCATGCATACGTTATTCAGCAATATTTTGGTATAAATATCAGTGTGTGTGTGTGTGTGTGTGTGTGTGTGTGTGTGTGTGTGTGTGTGTGTGTGTGTGTGTGTGTGTGTGTGTGTGTGTGTGTGTTTCTAACTGAATAAGACAATGAAGCCTGTAATAGATCGTGCCTAATCGAGATCAGATACTATTGGTCATACTGGTGCAATGTCTGCCAAAGGTACAAAATAGCTAGGATGATAATGACAGAAACATTGATAATGACAACAATTATAATAATAATAGCGGTAGTAGTAGTAGCAGTAGCAGCATCAGTCGTAGAAGTAGTCGTAGTAATAGTAGTTGTAGCAGCAGTTGAAGAATACGTAGCACATCAATATGACACAAAGCCCACAAGAACACACACACACACACACACACACACACAGAAAAATACACATAAAAAGCACACACACACACACATACACATAAAAAGCACACACACACACACACACACACACACACACACACACACACACACACACACACACACACACACATCCAAACACGCGTGGATCTATGCGGATCCATGTGGATCCATAGAATACAGATGTGGACTCTGGCATACGTGCCAAGGCCCCCAGGAAATGAGTTTGCAACACTAAGTTTGAACTTCCCCTAAGTCAGCGCTAAATCAATAGACTCGGGACAATACTTAACACTAAGCAAACTTAACACTGCTACGTTCGCCAGCTATGGACCTTCTTAAACATTTCCTTTTTTTTTTTTTTTTTTTTTTCGTGGGATCAAATCTGATTGTAGATAACACAATGCGTGGCTGGCCGTTCTCGTTTCGACCAGTGGGAATTCACTGGCAGCAAAACCCTGCCAGTCTTTTTTGACTCACTTGTGTAAACAAAGTGAGTCTATGTTTTAACCCGCTGTTCGGTTGTGTGTTCGTGTGTGTGTGTGTGTGTGTGTGTGTGTGTGTGTGTGTCTGTGGTGAAATTTAACATTGCCATTTTCTCTGCAAATACTTTGTCAGTTGACACCAAATTTGGCATAAAAAAAGGAAAAATTCAGTTTTTTCCAGTCATCTTGTTTAAGACAATATTGCGCTTCTGCGATGGGCACAAAAATAATTTTAAAAAAAGAGGCCAAGTTACGAGGGTCATTCAATAAATAAGGTGAATTTTTCGGTATAAGGACTTCTAATACAGATAGAAGCTTACTTTTTTTTCGTTTTGTTTGTTGGTTTGTTTTACTTCTTTTTCACATGGATTTAATTTGTTTTGCAGATTAAACAAAAAATTTGAGAGTTTTGGCGATTAACAAAGATGGCCGACCAAGAAGCATGCTCCAGGATTGAACAGCGGTCAGTTATCACGTTTTTGGTTGCTGAAGGGTGCAAACCAGTTGAAATTCATAGGAGAATGTCAACTGTGTATGGTGCCACATGTTTCAGCCGAAAAAATGTCTACAAGTGGGCTAAATTGTTTAAAGAAGGACGGAGCAGTGTTGAGGATGAAGACAGGCCTGGAAGGCCTACAGAAGTGAGGTCTCCTGAGGTGATCGAATCAGTCAATGACCTCATTCAGTCTGACAGAAGGGTGACAGTGGATGACATTGCAAGGACTTTGAGCTTATCTGTTGGGACAGCACACAAAATTGTCCATGATGACCTTGGCTACTCGAAGATCAGCTGCCGGTGGGTGCCAAGGCCTCACACAGCAGCCCGAACGGTGCAGACCATCAACGAGCTGGGCTGGGAACTGCTCCCTCATCCCCCTTACAGCCCAGACCTTGCCCCTTCAGACTTTCACCTGTTTGGTCCCTTGAAAGCGTTCACGAGAGGCACGAAGTTTGAAAGTGACGATGAAGTCAAAAGTGTTGTGAGCGACTGGCTGAGACATCAATCCAAAGATTTTTACGCTGAGGGAATACGGAAGCTTGTGCACAGATGGGAAAAGTGTGTGACAGTGCTGGGAGACTACGGTGAAAAAAAAAAGAAAAAAAAAGTAAGCTTCTATCCGTATTAGAAGTCCTTATACCGAAAAATTCACCTTATTTATTGAATGACCCTCGTATATGCAAACTGAATTTACTGTTATATTTATATTTCTTTTATTCTCTAAACTTGGCACTTTGATCTGATATTCTGAAACAACAACAAGAGCAGTCATTTTTTTCACTTTTTGTTCAAACAGGAACTTCTTTTGCTAAGCATGGAAGTTACATTTCTGGTGGATGTCTTTGCAGCAGATAGTAAAAAAGGGAAGTTAATCTGTAATTAATGCTAGGGGGGTTAATTTGCTTTAAACCGATCTTTCTCATCTTAAACATTGCATTTTGAAATTATACTCAATACATAAAAAGCTTGTGTGCTTTACTCTCAGTGTACAGGACTTTCACTATGTTCATTTGCCCAAGTGGTCTTTTTCGGAAAATACTAAAATCAATACTACGAGTGGACTTTA
>NC_134899.1:8106610-8121610 GCF_041734735.1 Babylonia areolata
TTATATTATAATTATTGTGTTGTGTTGTATTGAATTATATTACTTCTTTTTTTGTATAATCACATCAGATATCTCTGTGTTTAAATTCGGGCTGCTCAGCCATGGGTAGAGGGGTTCGCCACATAGCAGAGCCTTTGAAAGTTTGTTATCCTTTCAAAGCAGACTTTTCTCTTTTCATGATTTAGTAGGACAAACCCCTATTTGTTGTCGTGGGTACTTGTACGTGCGCTAAGTGCATGCTACATACGGGACCTGATCCAAATGAGTATCATCACCCAGACAACCACCAAAGCTTTGGTGAAAACGTATAGTAAAAATAAATAAATTAATTAATTAATAAACAAAATAACGGTCCGTATATTATATTTGATTTGGTGGGTGGGTGTTCTTGTGTGTGTGATTTTTTGTTTGCTGTTGTTGTTGTTGTTTTGATTATGTATTGTTTGTTTGCGCTACTTTTTGGCTGTTATGGACCTCACTTGGGGGGACAGAGAAAGAGAGCGAAACAGAGAGAGAGACAGAGAGAGAGAGAAGGGGGGGGGGATACGCTTCTTTTTTTCTATAGGAACAAGGAATGTTTTTTTTACAGGGTTTATTTGTGCTGAAAAATCAGAAGCGAAGTTTTCTATGTGTTGAATGCAACGTTGAATTAGAATGCCTGCAGTACATTCCCAGTGAACTGAGAGAAAAAAACAAAAACGAAGACAGATTCCAGATGAAAAGGATTGATTTCAAGCCATCCCATCTCCTTAATGCTTAGTTACAATGGTACGTCCGCGGATATATCTACTGTCGTTGTCGTTGTCGTTGTTGTTGTTGTTGTATGCTGTATGTTGTATGTTGTTGGTGGTGTTGTTTTTGTTGTCGTAGCTCGCTGACGACTGGTGATGCCTAAACAGGGATAAAGCACGTTCTGCTTCAGCAACTGTACATCGCGCGTTTTAGTTTTTAGTTTTCTAATTTCTTAAAGTTTATTTACTTATCTATCTATCTATCTATCTATCTATCTATCTATCTATCTATCTATCTATCTATCTATCTATCTATCTATCTGTTCATTCATTTGTTGCTGTTGTTTTTTTTTGTTTTTGTTTTTGTTTTGTTTTGTTTTTTTGTTGCTTTTTTTGTATCACTTTTTTTCATTTTTTTTTTATTACGGAGCTGTCCGTTTCTTTTTTTCCTGTCGATGCCATGGCTCTGTGACTGGTCCGAAATCGTGAGATGGCTTTCCTGTCGATGCCATGGCTCTGTGACTGGTCCGAAATCGTGAGATGGCTTTCCTGTCGATGACATGGCTCTGTGACTGGTCCGAAATCGTGAGATGGCTTTCCTGTCGATGACATGGCTCTGTGGCTGGTCCGAAATCGTGAGATGGCTTTCCTGTCGATGCCATGGCTCTCTGGCTGGTCCGAAATCGTGAGATGGCTTTCCTGTCGATGCTATGGCTCTCTGGCTGGTCCGAAATCGTGAGATGGCTTTCCTGTCGATGACATGGCTCTGTGGCTGGTTCGAAATCGTGAGATGGCTTTCCTGTCGATGCCATGGCTCTGTGACTGGTCCGAAATCGTGAGATGGCTTTCCTGTCGATGACATGGCTCTGTGGCTGGTCCGAAATCGTGAGATGGCTTTCCTGTCGATGCCATGGCTCTCTGGCTGGTCCGAAATCGTGAGATGGCTTTCCTGTCGATGCCATGGCTCTCTGGCTGGTCCGAAATCGTGAGATGGCTTTCCTGTCGATGACATGGCTCTGTGGCTGGTCCGAAATCGTGAGATGGCTTTCCTGTCGATGACATGGCTCTGTGACTGGTCCGAAATCGTGAGATGGCTTTCCTGTCGATGCCATGGCTCTGTGGCTGGTCCGAAATCGTGAGATGGCTTTCCTGTCGATGACATGGCTCTGTGACTGGTCCGAAATCGTGAGATGGCTTTCCTGTCGATGCTATGGCTCTGTGGCTGGTCCGAAATCGTGAGATGGCTTTCCTGTCGATGCCATGGCTCTGTGACTGGTCCGAAATCGTGAGATGACTTTCCTGTCGATGCCATGGCTCTGTGGCTGGTCCGAAATCGTGAGATGGCTTGGAATGGGGGAAAAAAAAGTATTTGACGCCATGAACCCCTCCTTGTTGTCACCTGATTGATGCAGAAAACAGCAGTCTATTTCTTATTTTTGAAAACATTGTTTCTAAACCCCGCCCGTGGCATCAGCATAAGTATATAAAAATAAAAAAACCAACAACAACAAACAACACTTGCCTGTGAGAGTGAGCAGAGCTGATACTTGAAATGACTGTGACGCTGTGCTGAGAAAGATGAGACATCTTATTTGGGGAGAAGGATACAACATCGACACCAACAACGCAACAATAGTTTAAGAAAGAGACAGAAAAACAAACACCCCCCTCCCCCCCCCCCCCCCCCCCCCACCCCAACACACACACGCCCCCTCACACCCCCCACCCCCGACTTGTCACAGATTAGTTACATCTGAAATCACGTGACTACAAAGGACGCCTCAAGCGCCCAAAGGCATTTTCAGGCGAAAGGGGGCTTTCGCTGCAGTTTATTCAATTACAAATCTAATTAACAGCCATGCTTCTCGAAATGAGGAAACTGTCTACGGCTGACAAACTGAGGGTAGGGGTTGTGGAGGGGTGGGTGAGTGGGGGTGGGGTGGTGGACACGGTAGAGGTGGAAAGGGGACAGAAAGACAGGGAGAGAGACAGAGAGACAGAGCGAGACTGAGACAGAGAGACAAAGCGAGACTGAGACAGAGAGACAGAGCGAGACTGAGACAGAGAGACAGAGAGAGACTGAGACAGACACAGAGAGACAGAGCGAGACTGAGACAGAGAGACAGAGCGAGACTGAGACAGAGAGACAGAGAGAGACAGAGACAGAGAGACAGAGCGAGACTGAGACAGAGACAGAGAGACAGAGCGAGACTGAGACCGAGCGAGACTGAGACAGAGACAGAGAGACAGAGCGAGACTGAGACAGAGAGACAGAGCGAGACTGAGACAGAGACAGAGAGACAAAGCGAGACTGAGACAGAGAGAGCGAGACTGAGACAGAGAGACAGAGAGAGACTGAGACAGACACAGAGAGACAGAGCGAGACTGAGACAGAGAGACAGAGCGAGACTGAGACAGACACAGAGAGACAAAGCGAGACTGAGACAGAGAGACAGAGCGAGACTGAGACAGAGAGACAGAGCGAGACTGAGACAGACACAGAGAGACAGAGTGAGACTGAGACAGAGAGAGCGAGACTGAGACAGAGAGACAGAGAGAGACTGAGACAGACACAGAGAGACAGAGCGAGACTGAGACAGAGACAGAGAGACAGAGCGAGACTGAGACCGAGCGAGACTGAGACAGAGACAGAGAGACAAAGCGAGACAGAGACAGAGACAGAGCGAGACTGAGACAGAGACAGAGAGACAGAGCGAGACTGAGACAGAGCGAGACTGAGACAGAGACAGAGAGACAAAGCGAGACAGAGACAGAGACAGAGAGACAGAGCGAGACTGAGACAGAGCGAGACAGAGACAGAGAGAGAGAGACAAAGACAGAAAGAGACAGTGACAGAGACTTAGAGAGACAGAGACATAAAGAGACTGAGACAGAGACATAGAGAGACAGAGACAGACAGAGAGACAGACAGACAGAGAGACAGGGATAGAGTGAGACAGAGATAGAGATGGTGGGGGTGGGGGGAGGGGGGACAGGGACCGATAGAAAGCTAAGAATGAACGAAATGGAGGGCAGTGGAAATGAGTTCTTTCCAAAAGGACGTTGATGATGCGGGAATCAGATAGAGACAGAGAGAGAGAGAGAGAGAGAGAGAGAGAGAGAGAGAGAGGTGGGAGAGAGAGGGAGAGAGAGAATGTGTGTGTGTGTTTGTTTGTGTGTGTGCGTGCGTACGTGCATGGGCATGCGTGTATGCAAGCACGCGCACATTTGTGTGCGTGTGTGTGCATGTGTGTCGGTAGGTGGGTGTAATTCTGTGTGTGTGTGTGTGTGTGTGTGTGTGTGTGTGTGTGTGTGTGTGTGTGTGTGTGCGTGTGTGTGTGTTGCTATAATTCACTGTTTTTGTTCGTCATCGTTAATGCTGTATTGATCAGTTATGATGATGAAAATGGTGTTTTTATCATCTTCTATAGCTCGTTGTGGATGGCAGGATATTCAATCTGGCTTTAATCTTAATCCTCTGTGTGTGTGTGCGTATGTGTGTGTGTGTGTGTGTGTGTGTGTGTGTGTGTGTGAGAGAGAGAGAGAGATTGAGAGAGAGAGAGAGAACTGAATTGAATTGAATAAAGTGTATTTTCTGAGGGTAATACAATAAGCAAAATTATGTGTGTTATTTTCATGTGAGAGTGCTTCGAAGGGGAAACAGTAACATAAACAAAGGAGGAATCATTATATCAGAACAGCATGCATATTATAGTCATGGATACATGAATGGTAATTTGACATTTAGAACACTAAATAGAGGAGAATAAGAGGAGAGAGAGATAAGGGGACATAGAGAGAGAGAGAGAGTAACAGATGGAGATGGGTCAAGAGAACGAAAAGCAATTCTATTTTCCGTTGGTGGTGGTGGGGTGTTTTTGTTTTTTTGTTTTTTTGCGGGGTGTGTGTGTGTGTGTGGGGGGGGGGGGGGGGGGCAATATATATAATCAATTTTAGGACTGCAAGGAGCATTTCTTACCACAACCATTAAAACCCGCCCTCCCAAAACTGCAGCCTTGCCCAAAGGATTGCAGAACACGATACGTCCGCAGTGAAGGAGAACGGAAATCAATAGTTTCTATCGATCTTAGGACTGCAACAGACCCTTCTTTCCGTCCCGATACCCCCCCCCCCCCCCCCCCCCCCCCCCCCCCACTTTTTTTTCAAATTTCCTTGCAGAACAGAACAAACAGACAGACAAACAGACAGACAGACAGACAGATCCCCTTTCTCTTCCGTGGCCCAAATCTTCTTCCCTCGTGGCCCGGTTTGAACAGTTCACCCCTTGTCTCTGCTCACTGTTGGGAAAGGAAACCCAAGGCACCTAACTCGTGACAGGGACAGAGTGAAGTGGTGTCCCTTGTCAGGAAACACTTGCGGAAAGGGGGGACGGGTGGGGTGGGGCGGGGGAGGGGTGGGGGTGGGGGGGGGCGACAAGGGCGGGGTGCAGACATATTGTGTTCTGCAATCATTTTGGGGAAGGGTGGATGGGGGGGAGGGGAGGGGGGGATTCGGAATGGACAGAAGTATTTCTTGCAGTCGTGAAATTATTGGAAACAAATGTAATTGATTTTTGTACTCCTACAGTTTCTTTCTCCTTTTCTTTCTGGTATTTCTTTCGTTCTGTTAGTCTCTACCTTCCCCGTTCTCTTTCCTGTGTTCCTCCCCCACCACCCCTACCTCCACTCTGTCTCTGTCTCTCGCAGCCTCTCTGCCTGTCTCTTTGTCTGTCTGTCTGTCAGTCTGTCTGTCTGTCTCTCCCACTCTCCCTCCCTCCCTCCCTCTCTCTTTCTTCAGGGCTGCTCTCTCTCTCCAGGGCTGGAAGAGAAAAGAAGAAAAATAAACGTGTATATTTGTTTATATTGTTATGCTGGTTGAATAAAACTTTCCTTTCCTTTCGTTTCGTTCGCCTCCCTTCCTCCCTCTCTCCCTCTGTCTCTCTCCCTCTCTATCTCTCCCTATTCCCCATCTCCCTCTCTCTCTCTCTCTCTCTCTCCCTCTTCCCCATCTCTCTCTCCCCCTCTCTCTCCCTCTCTATCTCTCCCTCTTCCCCATCTCTCTCTCCCCCTCTCTCTCCCTCTCCCTCCCTTTCTATATCTCCATTTTCCCCATCTCTCTCTCTCTCTCCATCTCTCTCCCTCTCTATCTCTCCCTCTTCCCCATCTCTCTCTCCCCCTCTCTTTCCCTCTCCCTCCCTTTCTATATCTCCATTTTCCCCATCTCTCTCTCTCTCTCCCTCTCTCTCCCTCTCTATCTCTCCCTCTTCCCCATCTCTCTCTCCCTCTCCCTCTCTCTCCCTTTCTATATCTCCCTCTTCCCCATCTCTCTCTCCCTCTCTCTCTCTCTCTTCCCCATCTCTCTCTCTCTCCTCTCTCTCTCTCTCTCTTCCCCATCTCTCTCTCTCTCCTCTCTCTCTCTCTTCCCCATCTCTCTCTCTCTCTCTCTCTCTCTCTCTCTCTCTCTCTCTCTCTCTCTCTCTCTCTCTCTCTCTCTCTCTCTCCCAGTGACCCATGGGCAGGAAGACGGGAAATGATCTGGTCATTGAACGATCGATACGTCTGGGGGGTAGGGAAGAGGGTAAGGGGTAAGGTTGCAGGGAGGAGGTAGGGAGGGAGCAAAGGGATGGGGGTGGGGAAGAAAGTGGTTGAGAGGATGATAGGTAGCGGGAAGGATGGAGTTAGGGGGGGGGGGGGGGGGTGAGGATAAACGATGGGGATGAGCTCAGTGGGCTGTGGGGATCCAGCCTAAGAAGGATCAAAATGACATCACTCCTGATCGGCCCTGTCTGCAGTACTGGAGGAGAAAGAGAGGGGGGAGAGAGAGAGTGTGTTGGAGGAAGTGGGGGTGGGGGTGGTGGGGCGGGGGTTGGGAGGGGGGGGGGCAAGGGCCAAAAAGACAGAAACAGGAACGCGGGAAGTTTAATGCAAAGGCCACCCAGAACGTCCACATGGACATTCAAAACTGGATGACTGGAAATAAGTTACAATTGAACGCGGACAAAACTGAAGTAATGATCATAGGAACTAAACAAAAACTGTCTTCCATCACAATTGACACAATCAAACTTGGCAGTACATCCATCCCTCTTTCCACGTCAGTCAGGAACCTCGGTGTTGTCCTTGACACTATCCATGCAAAAATTTATCAGTCAGACGTGTCAGTCCTGCTACTGTCAACTGCGGCGCATCAGTGCCGTCCGGAAATATCTGTCCACTGACGCAACATCTAGACTTGTCGTTTCTCTCATTCTCTCTCGCCTTGACTACTGTAACTCTCTATTGTCTGGTTTGCCTGCTTCATCCATTCAGTCCCTTCAGCGCAAACAAACCTCTGCTGCCCGATTCGTCCTCAGAAAGAAAAGATCTGAGCACATCACTCCTCTTTTGCAACATCTCCACTGGCTCCCTGTCTCACACCGAATAAAGTACAAGATCAGCACTCTATGTTATAGACGCATTCACAAACTGCTCCTTCTATCTTTGTGGCTGCCTTCACCTCTACACTCCATCTCGCTCACTACGATCGGCTTCGGATCCACTATGTTTACGCATACCCAGATTCAAACACTCCGACTGTTGGCCGCCGGTCTTTCTCTGTCTCTGGACCTTGCGATTGGAATGAACTTCCTCTTTCGCTTCGTCAAGTCTCCGCACTCAGCTCTTTCAAGTCTGGCCTTAAAATCCACCTCTTCCCAAAATAGCCTCCCTTGCCTGCCCTTCCTTGTCTTTAGTTTCTACAGTTTTAGAGTTATGACTGGTGCGAAAGCGCTTTGATTTGTCCCTGCACAAGATTCAGCGCTATATAAATACCATTAGTTATTATTATTATTGATATGTGCACAGAAGAGAGAGAGACAGACAGACAGACAGACAGACAGACAAAAATGAGAGACCCCAGAGAAAGAAAGAGAGAGGGGGTGAGAGAGAGAACAAGGGGTGATAGCAACATTTATTTTTTATGTCACTACAACTATAGCCACTAATTTCGACAGAACTATCCATAGCCATGTCACAAGATGCAGTGGCCTTGCTGTGAATGTCCTCCAAGGAACTGTTGGGGGGGGGGGGACGGAGGGGTAGACACAACAAAAGGAAGAAGAAGAAGAAGACAAAGAAAAAGAAGAAGAAAGAAGAAGAAGAAGAAGAAGAAGAAGAAGAAAAGGGAGCTAAGCAGTTAAGGGGTTAATCATCGCTAATGGCGCCAGGCGAGAGATGTTGTAAGATGAACAGCGCGGGACACGTTGGAGCACCTTGCGGCACCCCATTTGCGGACCTCCGTGTCTCGTTTGCTCTCTTGTCCGTCTGGCTGTCTGTCTGTCTTTTGCTTTCTCTCTTTCTGTCCCTCTGTCTCATTCTCTCTCTGTGTATCCCTCTGCCTCTCTGTCCCTCCCTCCTTCTCTTTTTCTCTATATCTCCTCTCTCTATGTCTCTCTCTCTCTCTCTCTCTCTCTCTCTCTCTCTCTCTCTCTCTCTCTCTCTCTCTGCATGAATACCTTTTCCCTTCATTTATGTGTGTGCTATTTGTAACAGATGTAGATTACCAAGGACAGATTGGAAGAACAGGCTATGCCTAAAATCTTAATCCTTGAATAAAAACGTTCTGAGTTCTCTCTCTCTCTCTCTCTCTCTCTCTCTCTCTCTCTCCCCTCTCTCTCTCTCTCTTATACAAACCAGGATCGCAGATTAGAGACAGTCAGAAGTGATTGGTTTTTGATCCGTCCTGGGCTGGCTCTGAACAGTGCGCTGGGCTTCATCACCAACGTTCTTTGCGCCCTGCAGGCATAATATCGATCCTTTAATGACCTGACCATTTTCCGGCGGAGTTTCACGTGTGTGTGTGTGTATGTGTGTGTGTGTGTGTGTGTGTGTGTGTGTGTGTGTGTGTGTGTGTGTGTGTGTGTGTGTGTGTGTGTGTGTGTGTGTGTGTGTGTGTGTGTATTTGTATTCCTTTTTATCACAACAGATTTCTCTGTGTGAAATTCGGGCTGCTCTCCCCAGGGAGAGCGCGTCGCTACACTACAGCGCCACCCATTTTTTTTGTATTTTTTCCTGCGTGCAGTTTTATTTGTTTTTCCTATCGAAGTGGATTTTTCTACAGAATTTTGCCAGGAACAACCCTTTTGTTGCCGTGGGTTCTTTTACGTGCGCTAAGTGCATGCTGCACACGGGACCTCGGTTTATCGTCTCATCCGAATGACTAGCGTCCAGACCACCACTGAAGGTCTAGTGGAGGGGGAGAAAATATCGGCGGCTGAGCCGTGATTCGAACCAGCGCCCTCAGATTCTCTCGCTTCCTAGGCGGACGCGTTACCTCTAGGCCATCACTCCACTCTGTATGTGTGTGTTCTTTTCTTATCTTCTCCCTCCCTTCCCCCTCTCTCTCCTCTCTCTCTCTCTCACTCACTCACTTTCTTTCTTACTCACCTTTTCTCTCTCTCTCTCTCTCTCTCTCTCTCTCTCTCTCTCTCTCTCTCTCTCTCTCTCTCTCGCGCGCGCACACACACACACACAGACGCAGACACAGGTACGTTGACACAGAAACACAAGCACACACGCACATCAATAATCATTACTTATCAAGATTTAGACGCAGCACTAACTTGGTACCGAAACTGCAGACAAGTCTCCAGCAATGTTTGGTTTAATCCAGAGACGCTGATAATGACCGTCATTTTGGGTTGTCAATACTGAAACAGAAGCTCCCTTTCCCCGTCCAAAAGCAGCATTAGCTTTAAGAGCTATTAGTTACATCTGATATCATGTCGACCTGATTCTGCTGATAGTCCTCTTCCTCCCCCCTTCCTCCTCCTCCATTCCCTGTGCTCCTTCTTCTTTTGGTGGCGGAATGGTTAAGACGCTTATCAATACAGTGTCCGTGGAGTTCTGTCTGGGTTTGATTCCCCTACTCTCGCCCTTTCTCCCAAGTTTGAATGGAACAATCAAACTGAGCGTGTACTCATTCATAAGGAAGATCCAGCCTTCGAGAACAAATGCCTGAGGAAGCTCCTTCAAATTCCCTGGATCGAGCACAGGACCAATGAACATGTACGGAGCAGAATTGAGAACCTTGCTGGACCTCAGGAACCTCTCCTTTCAACTGTGAAGAGACGCAAGCTGATATGGTTTGGACACAACACTCAACACACCAGTCTGTCCAAAACAATCATGCAAGGCCATCGAGGGCGGGAGAAGAAGAGGAAGACAGCGGAAGAACTGGCATGAGAACATCAAACAATGGACCGGACTCCACACACGTGAGCTGCTGCCGGCGGCTGCCGACAGAGACAGATGGAGAAGGGAGGTTGCGTCTGCGGTCCTCAGGCTTCCCCCAACTTTGTAGTTATGGGCCTGAGGTGAGGTGAGGTGAGGTACTCATTCGGATGAGACAGTAAACCAAGTCCCGTATCGCATCACGCGCACTTGGCACACTGGGAAAAGAACCAACGACAACAAAAGGGTTGTTTTCTGGCGAAAAATTCTTATGAAGAAATCCAGTCTGATATATGTACACAAAATATATATGCATACACTCAAGACCTGAACTAAGCGCGTTGGATTATGCTGCTGGTCAGGTATCTGTCTTGCATAGGTGGTGAAGCGTATATGGGATTGTCCGAACGCTGTGGCGTCTCCTTGAGAAACTGAAACTGCTCTTGTTCGTTTTGTTCTTCTTGTATTTGTTTATTTTCTAGTTCTTGGGTTTTTGTTGTTGTTGTTGTTTTGTTTTGTTGTTGTTGTTTTTTGTTGTTGTTGTTGGTGGTTTTGTTTTTGTTTTGTTTTGTTTTGTTTGTTTTGGGTTTTTTTGGGGGGGTGTTTTGGGGTTTTTTTCTGGGTTTTTGTTTTGTTTTGTTTTTGTTTTTGCTCTTGTTCTCCTTGGGTTTTTATTGTTCTTGTTCTTTGGTTTTTGTTCTTGTCTAAAAATCATTCTTGATATTCTTGTTCGTGTTCCTGTTCCTGTTCGTGTTCATATTCGTATTCCTGTTCGTGTTCGTGTTCCTGTTCCTGTTCGTGTACATATTCGTGTTCGTGTTCCTGTTCGGGTTCATATTCGTGTTCCTGTTCCTGTTCATATTCGTGTTCCTGTTCGTGTTCCCGTTCTTGTTCGTGTTCCTGTTCCAGTTCCTGTTCGTGTTCGTGTTCATATTCGTGTTCATATTCGTGTTCACGTTCCTGTTCTTGTTCCTTTTCTTGTTCGTGTTCGTGTTCCTGTTCCTGTTCATGTTCGTGTTCATATTCGTGTTCCTGTTCGTGTTCGTGTTCGTGTTCCTGTTCATATTCGTGTTCATGTTTTTGTTGTTGTTGTTGTTGTTGTTCTTCTTCTTCTTCTTCTTCTTCTTCTTCTTCTTCGAGCATACTATGTGGCTGCGTCTCTGTCTCTCTGTTTCTCTATTCTGTCTGTCTCCTCGCTCTGTCTGAAACATCTCTGCATGTGTCTCTCTCTCGGCTGACCTCTTTGTCCACTTGTCTGCCTATCTGTATGTGTGTATATCTGTCTGCCTACCTGTGTGTATGTTTGTCTGTCTGCCTACCTGTGTGCATGTTTGTCTGTCTGCCTACCTGTGTGCATGTTTGTCTGTCTGCCTACCTGTGTGTATGTTTGTCTGTCTGCCTACCTGTGTGTATGTTTGTCTGTCTGCCTACCTGTGTGTATGTTTTTCTGTCTGCCTACCTGTGTGTATGTTTGTCTGTCTGCCTACCTGTGTGCATGTTTGTCTGTCTGCCTACCTGTGTGCATGTTTGTCTGTCTGCCTACCTGTGTGTATGTTTTTTTCTGTCTGCCTACCTGTGTGTATGTTTGTCTGTCTGCCTACCTGTGTGTATGTTTTGTCTGTCTGCCTACCTGTGTGTATGTTTGTCTGTCTGCCTACCTGTGTGTATGTTTGTCTGTCTGCCTACCTGTGTGTATGTTTTTTTCTGTCTCCGTTTCTCTCTTTTGTCTCTATGCCGACATGTATATCTGTTTGTCAGTCTGCCTGTCTGGCTACCCGTGTTTGTTTGTCTGTCTGTCTGTCTGTCTGTCTGTCTGTATCTCCGCCTTGTGTGTCTGTGCATCTTTGTCTGGGTTTGTGTGCTTTGCCTGTCTTTCTGTCATTTTTTTTTCAGTCTTTCTCTCTTTCTTTATTTCACTCTCAGACTCCCACCTCCACACCGCACCCCAACCCCTGTGCACGAACCCAGCATAGGACGACACATGATTATGTGCAGTTGTCGAATTTCTCAAGTTTAGAGTTATGCATGCGAGTAAATAACTGGTTTGAAAGTGCTGTAATTTGTTTCTGCACAAAATTCAGCGCTATATAGATGCTGTTATTATTATTATTATTATCATTATCAAACAAATGAACATCTAAGACCATCCGATATGAACACCCGTTTATTTTGTAATTTTCTGGGAGGTCGTACAAATTGCATCTCCCCCTGCCCCCTCCCCTCCCCCCCTCGCCCCCTGACTCGAATCTGACTCTCGCCAGGTTTCAATTTCAGTTACTCAAGGAGGCGTCACTGCATTCGGACAAATCCATATACGCTACACCCCATCCGGTCAGATGCCTGACCAGCAGCACAACCCAACGCGCTTGGTCAGGCCTTGAAAGCATGCATATATACTTTGTACCTACCAGAGTGGATTTTTACCACGTAATTTTGCCAGAGGGCAACACTCGTTGCCATGGGTTCTTTTTCAGTGCGCCAAGTGCATGTTCCACACACCGGACCGCGGTTTATCGTCTCATATGAAAGACTGGACGCTCAGTTCGATTTTGGCAGTCAAACGTGGGGGAAAGGGTGAGATCGGGATTCGAACCCAGACCCTCGTAGACTCTGTATTGACAAACGAGCGTCTTAACTATTCAGCCACCTTCCTCAACAGTGAAGGTAGAAGCGTTAGATTGAGGCCAAGTGCGAAGCATGCACGTAAAAATATAACGCACGATAAGAAAAGAATTTTTCCTGACAAAATTCGGAAAAGATGAAAACAACAACAAACACTTCGTTAATGAAAGAAAAATCGCTTGTAGACAGAAAATAAAAGTGGCGCTGCATTGTGGCGATGTGCTCTGGCCGGGGAGAGCCAACCGAGTTTAACACTGAGAAATCTCTTGTGACAAAAACGTAATACAATACAATACACACTTACCTCTCTCCATACGAACGGCGAAAGAGACGACGTTAACAGCGTTTCACCCCAATTACCATCATCAAAATATTGCAAGCGGAAGGCTCTTATACTGAAGACGTGAATTTTGACAAAGAATACCACAATTCTGACGACGGAAGCTAAAGGTTGGGTCATTCAGACACCCACTGGACATCCGAGGGGTCTGTGTAGAGGAGAAGAGAGGACTGGCCGTACTGAGTGAGTTAATAAGATGAATAACTGAATGGTGACCTAAACAAAACCACAAAAAATGAACCACAAACTAAGCATGTCTATTGTTTGATGGGGTTTTTGTTTGTTTGTTTGTTTGTTTGTTTGTTTGTTGTTGTTGAAGAAGAAAAAAACATGAAAATTATATATATAAATATACGAGCAAACTTACAAAAGAGTGAGAAACGGAACACGAAGAGTGTAAAATAAACACTGACTTTATAGTGATAACCTGAAGGAACAGTTGTCTTAAGAAGAGTTCTATCTTCTTCTTTCCTTCCTTGTTTGTCGTTTGTTTTCTTTCTTTGTTGCGTGTTCTTTTCGGAAAGAAACAGGGGGAGGGTGTTGGGGCGTGGGGGGCGGGGAGGAAGAAAGAGAAGAAAACCGCGCAATGCAATGTAAAAAAAAAAACAAAAAAAAACAAAAACAAAAAACAGACAGGACTGTTGCTTCTTCTATCGACCAAAGGTAAAGCGCACACTTTCATCATGTCCATGGGATAAACCAGGAATTATTCCAAAGCTTAGCGATGGGTTTCTGAGAGGAAGGAAGGAAGGAAATTTGTCCTTTAGGAAATGTGTGGATCAATTGGACTGGTGTGTGTGTGTGTGTGTGTGTGTGTGTGTGTGTGTGTGTGTGTGTGTGTGTGTGTGTGTGTGTGTGTGTGTGTGTGTGTGTGTGTTCATATATTTGCGCACACATGCATAAGTCTGGGAACCCATTTGCACACTAACTTACATATTCGACCGATTTGTGTGCATAATTTTCTCGTGTTGGCGAGTGCACACCTGAGAAGAATTAATAACAGTTAGAAAGACGTTATTTTGTTCTCCGTTGGTTTTTCCATACACATTTACACGCGCGCGCACAGACACAGACACAGACACAGACACACACACACACACACACACACACACACACACACACACACACACACACACACACACACACACACACACACGACAATAAAATATTTGATTATTGTTGAAAAGAGCCATTATCTGCAAGGGGGAAAATATAATAACCCACTCTATAGCACTCTAGGCTCTCATGTAAAAAAAACAAAACCAAAACCAAAACCAAAACCAAAAACAAAAAAAAACTTACAAAAGAAAAAAGATTAAAAAAAAAAAAAGAGTTGGTGATGTCGCCAGATTCATGGGGACTGTCACTTGATGGAAATGGTGGCGGTCTCTGCTTCGGGGAAGACACTCACTCAGTCTGAACCCGCAGGGTACTCGGCGAGTATCTGCCTGCATTTGATGAACGCCCGAAGACGTGGGACAGACACCCTTGGACACTATCTTCTTCAGCTCATTTGAATCTGTCCTCCAAACTCATCTGTTCTTTCAGCAATAAGTTTGGTTGTTGCATGTTAACCCAGAGTATTACATTGTATTCATGTGTTTGTGGCATTCTTGACTATGTGTGTATGTATTGCATATATGCGAAAATGAATGTGTGCACATGTGCATGCCTGTGCGAATGTGTGTGTGTGTGTGTGTGTGTGTGTGTGTGTGTGTGTGTGTGTGTGTGTGTGTGTCTGCGTGTGTGCGCGTGTGTGTGTGTGTGTTTGTGTGTGTGTGTGTGTGTGTGTGTGCGTGCGTGCGCGTGTGTTTGAGTGTGTGTGCGCGAGCGTGCGTGCGTGTGTGTGTGTGTGTGTGTGTGTGTGTGTGTGTGTGTGCGTGTGTGTGAGTGAGTGCGTGTATACGTGTGTGTGTTGGGGGTAGCTGGTATGCATGTGTATGTATGTGTGTATGTACGTATATATGTATGTATGTTTTTTTTTTTCATGCATGCCTTTTGTACGTATGCACTGCGTGTACACTGTTTTCTATGTACATTGTGATGTGTGTATATGGAACATTATGAAATGTTCTATGTGTTCTATAAAGCACCGAGA
>NC_134899.1:8126610-8134110 GCF_041734735.1 Babylonia areolata
CAGCTGTGAAACTTAACTTAGTTGAAAAATATATTCCTAGGTATTTATATGCATTCACTACAGGCATTATAACCCCGCCATACGTCCATCTTTCTCTAATTCCTAAATACCCACCTTTTCTAAAAACAATTATATTACTTTTTGACATGTTTACTTTCAACTGAAGTGAATTTGCAGAACGAAACAGATTGTTTAATTGTGTTTGCAAACCAATAATAGTTTCAGAAATTAACGCAACATCATCTGCTAGAAGAAGAATAAACAACTCTAAAATATCACCCGTAAACTGAGCACCATGTTTTCCGTTTCTAATAATTTCAGTGGTTAGTTCGTTAATAAAAAGAGAAAACAGAATAGGGCTGCAAACATCACCTTGTTTCACCCCAGAAGTACACTGGATATAATCTGTCATCCTACCCCCACACCTTACCCGAGCTTTCACACATGCATACATACTCATTATACATTTCAACAATTTTCCATGAACACCAGCTTTCAAAAGAATCGGCCAAAGAATTGTTCTATTTATAGAGTCGAAGGCTTTCTCAAAATCTATAAAAGCTACATACAATTTACGATTTAAAGAGAATTGTTTTTGAACGAAAGCCATTATAGTATACATATGATCCACAGTAGAGTAGCCCCGTTTAAAACCTGCTTGGTATTCGCCTGTGATGTTATTGTCTTCTACCCATTCTTGCAATCTATGATTAATGATAGTGCTGTAAAGTTTACTACTAATATCGCAAAGAGAAATACCTCTATAATTACTTGGATTATTCACATCTCCTTTTTTGTAAAGAGGTAAAACAACACACTCGGTCCAGTTCTCCGGATAGACACCACTGTTAAATAAACAGTTAAAAAACATTACAAAAAAATTCAGAATTGATTCAGTTTTACTACCATACTTTAACAATTCACCAATTATGCCATCTGGTCCTGCAGCTTTACGGCTTTTTATTTTACGTACAGCAAACAATACTTCGTCTATTGAAATCGGGCGATTTAAATAATTTTCCCCTTCCCCTTCCCCCTGCACCCACTGAAATTCATTGTCAGAATCAACATCTTTTGTAAGAAGAGTCTTAAAATGTTCAGACCACATATCTTCACTAATATTGTTAACAGGCTGTTTTCGTTTCAATGAAATATTACGAACTTTGTTCCAGAAATCTTTCTGATTTTTAATCGAAGCAACTAATTCTGACAGCAAAGAGGCATTAAAGAGTTTTTGCTTTCTCTTTAGCAGATACTTATATTCCCGTCTGGCCTTCCTAAAGCAATTACGATCGTTAGCATCTAATGTGCGTCTAAATTTGTTAAGAAGCATGCGAACATTTCTTTTACTGCTGCGACATTCTGCGTCAAACCAGTCTTTCTGTTTCAGTTTATTCCTTACACATATTTGTTTCTTCATACATTCAGCAGCGTCCTTAATGCATTCATTAAACACTTTTAACGCTTGATTTATATCAACATCAATAAGATTAATTGCAAAGTTAATCCTTTCTTGATATTCTTCAGATGATATATTGTTATTATACACATCAGCATAATCCTCATTCCACACAAGTTTATCCAACATAAAGTCATTTTCTAACTTTGTATTTTCCAGCTCAGCACCAATATTCCTAAAATGAAGTTCCACAGGCATATGATCTGAATCAATTCTTTCAGACACTCGCACCTCACATAAATCACACAACAATGCATACAGGTCACAAGACATAAGAAAATAATCATTCACACTGCACCCACTGTCTGACACATACGTGTAGCAACCGTTTTGGTCGCCATGACACATACCATTGAGAATACACAAGTCAAGGGCAGTACACATGTTCAACAACAATTTACCATAGTTATTAAGTACAGAATCTTCAGAACAACGATTAACACTAACTGGGTGGCTTACATGTTGGAACTCTGAAATATCTGAAACATTCTGACAGTAGTGAGAGACATTAGAAGTTCTTCCATTCAAATCCCCACACAGCAATATATAAACATCCCTGCAGGCTAACAAACAATCAGTCAAGAACTCCTCTAATAACGCAATACCATTTTCACAGTCAAAATGAGCATAATAGGGAGAACCCTCAGGTGGCACATAAGAATACACATACAACACATCTTTATCAACACCAAACACATTTTTATCGACAATTAATGCACCAAAACTGTTTGATTTCACATCAACTTGCTTCACAAATGGAACAAACACATCTTTGACAAGACACAGAACTCCTCCCGATCGCCTCCCCTTTACTGAAAATTTTATTGCAGGTACACTGAAACTAGTATATCCAGAAAATGCAGAAGACTTAAATTCATCAATAAACGTTTCAACTAAACAAATAAAGTCAAAAGAGTCAAGAAACGAAACAAAATCATTGTCATGTAATTTTGGTAGCAGTCCATTGACATTCCAATGAATGAAAGATAGCGATTTATTTTTCAAATTTCCTTTGCTGACAAAATTATAACTTTGATTCAACAAATCGTCATTCACCCTGTGCCTATGCTCACAAACAGGATTTTCAACTGTCACACACGGCAAATTTTCATCAGCAAACCCCATATGCACACCGTTCTCGTCACTTAAAACACGTGCCGGTTCAGTGTCATTTCGGACAGCACAGGACGACAATACCGGTGTACCCTTTCTTTTGCCCGCCTCATTCAAAAATACACAGCTTGTAAAAACTACGGGCTGGCCGATTCCCTATTTATACTCGACAAGCTTGTCATTCGCATTGACAGAGAACTTTTTGCCGTCAACAAGCAAATGGTTGTACACCATCGTGGCTCTCTTTCCATCCTGTCTAGCTTTTTTCAAGTGTGGTGTTAATCTTCGTCTTATCTCTCTTACACCTTTTGAAAAATCCTCACCAATGAATATGTTAGAGCCTTTCAGTTTGCCTTTAGCCTTAAGGATAGTTACCTTTTGTTTATAGAAAGCACAACGAGCAATCACAGGAGAGTCAGGCCTGGAACTCAGCCGATGCACTCGGTCAAACTCCACCACATCAGTCATGTCCAGCTTGTCCGTCAGAAGTTCCTGCACTAGGCACTCACAGTCTGCACTGGTCTCGTTGGCTCCCCTGGGAAGGCCGTAAAAGATCAGGTTGTTGCGCTTGGAGCGGCCCTCTAGATCGTCGATCCTAGTCTCGCAGTCGGTCAGCTTCTGGGACAGGTCCTGGTTCGTCTTCTTCAGCTCCTCGTTCTCCTCTCTCAGCTTTCCCATCTCCTCCCTCATCCCCCTCAGATCACTTCGCAGAGCTGTACATTCCTCTTTGATGTCACGGACTTCCTGCTTCAGCTCTTGCTTCAGCTCCTCCATCTTTGTCTCCATCTGTGACCCCATCTGATCACTCACGGCTTTAATAGTTGCCATGATGTCACTGAGAGTGGGTTCTGTGGGCGAAGGGGAGGACACCGAAGCACCAGCACCACTTGATCTTTCCAGACTAGACACAGAGAGAGAAAGAGAGAGAGAAACTGTGGGTGTGTGCGTGTGTGTGCGTGTGTGTGTGTGTATGTGTGTGTGTGCGTGCGTGTGTGTGTGTGTGTGTGTGTGTGTAAGAGAGAGAAAGAGAGAAAGAAACTGTGGGGGTGGGTGGTGTGTGTGTGTGTGTGTGTGTGTGTGTGTGTGTGTGTGTGTGTGTGTGTGTGTGTGTGTGTGTGTGTGTGTGTGTGCCCGCCCGTTGTCTGTATGTATGCCGTACACACGTAGATATGCTTCCCCCGTTCCACTCATTCAACAACACCAACAACAACAACAACGATACCAACAGCTGTAACAACAACTAAAGCAACACCACCACCAACAACAACAACGATACTAACAGCTGTAACAACAACTAAAGCAACACCACCAACAACACCAACAGCAGCAGCGGCCAAACAACAACAGCAAAGACGTCAACAAACAACATCAGCAATATGATAACAACGACAGCAACAACAATAGAACAATAAGAACAACAATAAAAAAAAAAAAAAAAAAAAAAAAAAAAAAAAAATATATATATATATATATATATATATATATATATATATATATATATATATATATATATAAACAGCAACACGCTGAATCGATCTGAAAATTTTCAATAGAATGTAATTCCACAGTTTTATAAACAGAATGATACTAAATCGTCACCACTCCCTCTCTCTCTCTCTCTCTCTCTCTCTCTCTCTCTCTCTCTCTCTCTCTCTCTCTCTCTCTCTCTCTGTGCCCCCTCTCTCTTTCCCTCTTTCTCTCAGCTGTCTCTCCTTCCCACTCTGTTTCTCTCTCCTCCCTCCCTCCCTCCCCTCTCTCTCTCTCTGTCCTCCCCCACCCCCACTCTCTGTCACCCCTCTCTCTGCCCCCTCTTTCCTTCTTTCTCTCAGCTGTCTTTCTCTCCCACTCTCTTTCTCTCTCCTCCCTCCCTCCCTCCCTCCCCCTCTCCCTCCATCCCTCCCTCCCTCCCCTCTCTCTCTCTCTCTCACTCTTTCAGTACTGCAGACAGTACCGATCAGGACTGATGTCATTTTGATCCGTCTTAGGCTGGATCCCCACAGCCCACTGAGCTCATCACCCCCCCCCCCCCTCCTTTCCCCTCCCCCACCCAGCCCCTCCCCCCTCCTTTCCCCTGCCCGGCCCTTCCCTCCCTTCCCCCCTCCTTCCTCCCTCCTCTCATCTCTCCGTGTCCCTTCACCCCCCCCCCTTCCCCCCACCCCAGTAGACTAATCGATCTTTTGATGACCGGATCATTTCCTGTTCCCGTTTCCTCTACCATGGGTACCACAGACACGAAACGAAAAAGGAACGAAACAAAAAAAACGAACTTTTATTCCACGATGGTAGTGGATAGAAACACAGCTGCGTTTTTTCGTGAGTAGGTTTTTTTTTTTTATAGATTTATTATTATTATTATTATTATTATTATTATTATTATTATTATTACTACTACTACTACTACTACTACTACTACTACTACAACCAGCCCTCAAGGGCAAAGCAAGAGACGAGTGAAGAAACAACACCCATACCATGAAAACATCAAAAACAAGACACACTTATGGAAAGAAAGAAAGAAAAAAAAAAGAGAGAGAGTTGTAAACGAAAGCAAAGACCTGACTGATATATTGCGTACAAAGACCAAAGACATACTTCATGTTCGAAAACACACACACACACACACACACACACACACACACACACACACACAGAGACAGAGAGAGAGAGAGAGAGAGAGAGAGAGAGAGAGAGAGGTTCTTTCTTTCTTTCTTTTTATTTTTTTTTCTGGTTTCTCCTACTCCCCTCTTCATCCTCTTCTTACTAGATTTGTCTGTTTGTCTGTATGTCTATCTCTTTATCTCTGTCTCTGTCTCCCTCTCTGTCTCTGTCTCTCTCTCTCTCTCTCTCTGTTTCCCTCTCTGTCTCTCTGTCTCCCTCTCTGTCTCTCTCTCTCTGTCTCCCTCTCTGTCTCTCTATCTCTGTCTCCCTCTCTGTCTCTGTCTCCTTCTCTATCTCTCTGTGTCTCTCTGTTTCTGTCTCCCTCTCTGTCTCTCTCTGTCTGTCTCCCTCTCTGTCTCTCTCCCCCTTTCTGTCTCTCTGTCTCTCTCTCTCTTCCTCTCTTCTTTTCCTCTCTGTCTCTCTCTATCTCTGTCTCCCTCTCTATCTCTGTCTCCCTCTCTGTCTCTCTGTCTCCCTCTCTCTCTCTGTCTCCCTCTCTATCTCTATCTCCATCTCTGTCTCTCTCAGTCTCCCTCTCTATCTCTGTATCTCCATCTGTCTCTCTCAGTCTCCCTCTCTATCTCTGTATCTCCATCTCTGTCTCTCTCTATCTCTGTCTCCCTCTCTATCTCTGTCTCCCTCTCTATCTCTCTATCTCCATCTCTGTCTCTCTCTATCTCTGTCTCCCTCTCTGTCTCAGTCTCCCTCCTTCTCCCTCCTTCCCTCTTTTCCTATTTCTCTCTATCAATCAATCAATCCGTCCATCCGTCCATCTGTCGGCGTGAATATCTGTTTATGAGTTCGTCAGTCTGGTTCCTTTCTCTGTCTGTGTGTCTGTCTGCCTGTCTGCCTGTCTGTGTGTCTGTCTGTCTGTCTATGTGTCTGTCTGTCTGTTTGTCTGTCTGTCTGATTATGCCCAGGGAGAAACGTTGGCATGTAGGATGTGAGTTGCCAATGTCTTCAACTTTTCTTGTGGGGAAATCTGTTATTTGGAGGGGTGGGTGAGTGTCGGGGATGGTGGGGGATGGGTGGGGAGAGACTGATTTCGAATCATACCGATAGTCATGAAACAAATGCTTTTTTTTTTTAAAGAAAAAAGAAAAGGGTTTATCACCTTTCAAACATGAGGAATGCATTACTGTGTGTGTGTGTGTGTGTGTGTGTGGGGATGTTCGTGTGTGTGTGTGTGTGTGTGTGTATGTGTGTGTGTGTGTGTGTGTGTGTGTGTGTGTGTGTGTATGTGTGTGTGTGAGTGAGTGAGTGTGTGTGTGTGTGAGTGAGTGCGTGTGTGTGTGTGTGTGTGTGTGTGTGTGTGTGTGTGTGTGTGTGTGTGTGTGTGTGTGTGTGTGTGTGTGTGTGTGTGTGTGTGTGTGTGTGTGTGTGTGTGTTACTGAAAGAGAACGGAGAAGGGGTGGAGGGGAGGATAGTACAAGTTTCCCAACTTTCCACAGATATTTCTCAATACACGACAAACAGTAGCTCCGCTACCACTGAGTCTTGAGCAGAACAGCTATGTGACATTCATCACAGTTACGACATAGTCAACAAGGCTTGCGAAATCATATCAAATATCATGTATGGATCGCGCGCGCGCACACACACACACACTCACACACACACATACACACACAGAGACTCGCACATACACAATAACATACACATACGCGCGCGCACACACAATCACACACACACACACACACACACACACACATATATATATATATATATATACATATATACATATATATATATATATATATATATATATATATACGTGCGCCCGCACACACACATACACACACACACACACACACACACACACACACACACACACACACACACACATGATACTCGCGCACGCGACCCCCACCCTCGCTCCCCACAGACACGAACAACAGACTAAAAAAAAAATCACACACAGAGAAAGAGAGAGTTGAAAACATTTTTGATGTGTTTGAGTCCCTGTCAAAAGTCCCATCAGAAAGGTCTAAAAACAAAATCAGCCTGGTAAGCATTAACACGAAGGAACCGTCTGTCTAACGTTAGGCAATTGGCAATGTATTACGGCGAAGAACACGACAGATTATGCAATGTCCGGTACAGACGACCAGCTGACATGTTTCTGAATACGGCCTTGATAAGTCCTTCTTTCCAGTGACATTTTGATTGTGTGAGTGGATGAGGAAGCAATCAGTAAAGTATTTGTTCGTAATTCCTCAGCCTGAGTCAGTGTGATATTTGACTTTTATTATTTATATTGAATGACTTTT
>NC_134899.1:8141610-8144110 GCF_041734735.1 Babylonia areolata
CTGCGAAGGAAAAAAAAAAGGCAGATGCCTGATCTGCACAAATAAAACCCAACACGCTGATCAGATGTTGACTGTCGTTGAAGGGATGCGGTACAGCGGTCTTCACTCCAGAAGGGACGCTCACTTAGTCTTTGCTCTGTGAGTGATCGACTTTTTTTTCTGTCAAAAATGGAGGTCTGCTATTGAAAGAATGATAATGATAATCTGATTCAAAAAGCGACTTTCCATGCAAGACATGCTCAACTGCGCTGTACAATGTAAAAGACAACATTTAAAACATGCATTTAAACACTTATATATATGTATATATGTATATATATATATGTGTGTGTGTGTGTGTGTGTGTGTGTGTGTGTGTGTGTCTGTCTGTCTGTCTGTCTGTGCGTGTTTAAATGCATATGTTTTTTTCTTCGACAGTAACTTCCTGATCGGACGCATTGCCACCAGGCCACTACTGACATACATATTCAGGAAGGGTGCGGATGGGTGTGGAGGTGTTGGTGGAGGGGGTGGTGTGCGGGGGGAAGGGGGGAAGGGGGTCGGCAGTAAGTAGGAGTGATGGCCTAGAGGTAACGCGTCCGCTTAGGAAGCGAGAGAATCTGAGCGCGCTGGTTCGAATCACGGCTCAGCCGCCGATATTTTCTCCCCCTCCACTAGACCTTGAGTGGTGGTCTGGACGCTAGTCATTCGGATGAGACGATAAACCGAGGTCCCGTGTGCAGCATGCACTTAGCGCACGTAAAAGAACCAACGGCAAAAAAAAGGGTTGTTCCTGGCAAAATTCTGTAGAAGAATCCACTTTGATAGGAAAAACACAAAAACTGCACGCAGGAAAAAAAAATTTTTTTTAAAAAGGGTGGCGCTGTAGCGTAGCGACGCGCTCTCCCTGGGGAGAGCAGCCCGAATTTCGCACAGAGAAATATGTTGTGACAAAAAGAGAAATACAGATACAATAATGGGCTCTAGGAATATGAAACAGAAGCAAGACACAACACGAGAGACGGGAGTCTTGAGGTGCGTCTGCACTGCAGGCTGCGTGTCCCATTAACTCACTCAGTACGGCCAGTCCTCTCTTCTCCTCTACACGGACTCCTCGGATGTCCAGTGGGTGTCTCAGTGACCCAACCTTTAGCTTCCGTCGTCAGAACTGTGGTATTCTCTGTCAACATTCACCTCTTCCAGTACAAGAGCTGTCCGCTTGCGAATATTTTGGTGGTGGTAATTGGGGTGAAACGCTGTTAACGTCGTTGCTTTCGCCGTTCGTATGGAGAGAGTTAATTCCTGTCTTGAGCACTCTTGTCTCGCACGCCGTGCATTGTGCACTGCAGACTAGGCCGTATGGGAAACAGCCCGCTGTCTCTCCTCAGGCGAGAACACAGCAACAACTCTGTAGATGCTCCACTCAATTTATCTGTTGACTGATTGGTTTAATTAGTTGATTATCCATTGATGGGTTCGTTTAATTAGTTAGTTACTTTGGTATAATCAGTTGATTATACATTGACGAGTTGGTTTAATTTGTTAGTTACATCTCTGTCTATTTATCTGTCTGTATATCTATCTATCTATCTATCTATCTATCTATCTATCTATCTATCTATCTATCTGCCTGTCTATCTGTCTGTCTGTCTATTTACTTCTACGTCTATCTATCTATCTATCTATCTATCTATCTGTCTGTCTGTCTGTCTGTCTGTCTGCCTGTCTGTCTGTCTGTCTGTCTATCTATCTATCTATCTATCTGCCTGTCTATCTGTCTATTCACTTCTACGTCTATCTACCTATATATCTGCCTGTCTATCTGTCTGTCTGTCTATTCACTTCTACGGACTTCACTGAAAAGTTAAGTGCCACTTCTTAAAAGCAGGTCCGCTTTCATTAAATTTTGCATCATGCAGGGTGCATTTGGTGTCATCTTCTACTGGCCACTCACAGAACACACAGACTGTTGCTTCAAGTACACGTGCACCGCTGTGTTTGAAAAATCGATGTCTCAGTCTTCTGCTTCTTCTTCTTCTTCTTCTGCGTTCGTGGGCTGCAACTCCCAAGTTCACTCGTATGCACACGAGTGGGCTTTTACGTGTATGACCGTTTTTACCCCGCCATGTAGGCAGCCATACTCCGTTTTCGGGGGTGTGCATGCTGGGTATGTTCTTGTTTCCATAACCCACCGAACGCTGACATGGATTACGGGATCTTTAACGTGCGTATTTGATCTTCTGCTTGCATATACACACGAAGGGGGTTCAGGCACTAGCAGGTCTGCACATATGTTGACTTGGGAGATCGTAAAAATCTCCACCCTTCAACCACTAGGCGCCGTCACCGTGGTTCGAACCCGGGACCCTCAGATTGACAGTCCAACGCTTTAACCACTTGGCTATTGCGCCCGTCGTCTCAGTCTAAAAAGCTGACAGTCATTCGGTGTGGTTTATGAACGATTGCAGTGGGGGCTGTCATTGTAAAGATTGGAAGTGACCGACGCAAAATAAAGCACCTT
>NC_134899.1:8149110-8156610 GCF_041734735.1 Babylonia areolata
AATGAACGAACAAACGAACGAATCATCGTCGCCATCAACATTTTTTGTCTTCTTGTTTCTTGTTGTTGTGCTGCTGGTGCTGCTATTGTTGTTGCGATTGCTATTATTGTTGTTGTTAATTCTCATTAACGGCATAATCATTAAAATGCAATTTGAACGGCCAGATTTAATCATTCATTCATTTGCTTCCTTTCAACTGTGAGTGAAGTGTGGTCACATTCATTGATTCATTCATTGACTGGCTGATTGCAGTGTGACGCCGGCGTGGCCACGGACGTATTCTACGACATGATCTACCGCATGGGTGCCGGGCGTCACATCACCATGGTGATGGGCAGCGCATGCGCAGAGGTCACCAAGACACTGGCGGAAATTGTGCCGTATTGGAACTTGATATTGGTGAGTACTGTTGTTTTTCTTCTTGTTCTTCTTGTTGTTGTTCTTGTTCTTGTTCTTCTCATTATCTTTGTTATTGGCTTTGTTCTTGTTCTTGATCACCTTCTCTTCTATTAAATGAGTTGTTGCAGCTGTTGTAGATGTTGTTCTTGGTGGTGGTGGTGGTTGTGGTGGTGGTAACTATCATTCTTGCAATAATTTCTCAACCAATAGAAAAAACAACAACAAAACACTAATTGACATCTGACACTGTTCTTTTTGTGGGTGTGAGGTTGTTGTTTTCTTCTTCTTTTTTTTCTTCTTTTTTTGTTGTTGTTTTTTTGTGTGTGTGTGTGTGTGTGTGTGTGTGTGTGTGTGTGTGTCTGTGTGTGTGTGTTTTCCCAGATCACCGAAGTTAGATGTTTCCTCTGGGATAGCTAGGCCATTGAAACAGTTGTACTGTATTGTGTTATTGTATTGTATTGTGTTGTATTGTACTTCATACTTTTTGTCACAACCGATTTCTCTGTGTGAAGTTCAGGCTGATCTCCTCCAGGAGAGCGCGTGGCTACAGTTCAGCACCACATTCTCTGTCCATTTTCTGCTCTTATCCATTATCATCATCACCATCATTATTATTATTATTATTATATGGTTTGGTCCTCAACTGTACTTATTTTCCGCTAGGCTATCAAAGTGGATTAAAAACAAACAAAAAATAATAATATCCTTGCCTGGGACAAGACTTTTGTCGCCGTGGGTTCTTTTACATGCGCAAAGTGCATGAAGCACGCGGTGGGGGGGGGGGGGGGGGGGGGGGGGGGGTTGGGGGGGGGCAAGGTTTATCGTTTCAACCGACCGATCGGTGCCCAGCAGACCACTACTCAGTGTAGTGAGGGATGGGACGGTGGACGGGGGGGGGGGGGGGGGGGGGGGGGGGGGGGTGGAGGGGGGCGGTAGGGTATGACGGGTACAAACCCTGATCCATGTGTTGGAAATCGAATCCAGAGATAGTGGCTTCCTTGTCAGGTGCTTTGGGGCAGGTGTACCTAATTGCGAACTGTTCGTGTACCGCCCCACTCCGAAACGTTCTCACCACACAGACAGTTCACATGTTTACTGTCTGCTTCCACCTCGTTCTGATACCTTAATGAATGGAACTATCCATTTCCCCAAACCCAGTCGAGTCAAACATTTCCGCGCTCTTTCTTCTTCTTTTCGCGCGCCAAGTTCACAAACGTGCTCTCAAATCCTAAGTCGAGGGAAGCAAGTAGTAGGACTTTACCTTTGACACGGTTTAACTCTCTCCATACGAACGGCGAAAGAGACGACGTTAACAGCGTTTCACCCCAATTTCCATCATGAAAATATTGCAAGCGGAAGGCTCTCATACTGAAGAGGTGAATGTTGACAAAGAATACCACAATTCTGACGACGGAAGCTAAAGGTTGGGTCATTCAGACACCCACTGGACATCCGAGGGGTCTGTGTAGAGGAGAAGAGAGGACTGGCCGTACTGAGTGAGTTAAAGTAGTTGACTGGAATGGACATTGTGTTATGTATTGTGTTCCTCTTTTACGTGCGCTAAATGCATGCTGCACACAGGAGCTCGGTTTATCGTCTCATCCGAATGACTAGCGTCCAGACCACCACTCAAGGTCTAGTGGAGGAGGAGAAAATATCGGCGGCTGAGCTGTAATTCGAACCAGCGCGCTCAGATTCTCTCGCTTCCTAGGCGGACGCGTTACTTCTTGGCCATCACTTCACATATGTTAAATGAATTGTGCATTGCCAGTGCTGCGTGAATTTAAGAAAAGCATGTTGGTGACAGAGCACAACGTCCGTTTTGACACGGATTTCCAGAAGTGTCGTTTGCAATCAGACCATATTTTGACGGAGTCTATTTGCGAACGATGCTGCACAGTTACTGAGCGCTCTGAAAAGGGTGTATTGTGTGTGTGTGTGTGTGTGTGTGTGTGTGTGTGTGTGTGTGTGTGTGTGTGTGTGTGTGTGTGTGTGTGTGTGTGTTCGTCTTCAGTTTAACGTCTTTCCACTTGAAGTGATATTAGGTGTGTGTGTGTGTGTGTGTGTGTGTGTGTGTGTGTGTGTGTGTGTGTGTGTGTGTGTGTGTGTTTGAATGTGTGTGTGTGTGTGTGCGTGCGTGCGTGCGTGCGCGTGTGTATGTGTGTGTGTGATCAAAACCAACAATACAACAGTATGGTGCGATGTTCCAGTAATAATATGTTAAGTCTAATCAGTTCAAAACCTGCTTCTGTTTTAATTGCCCACATGATGAACCCAAACCCATCGTTCGAAGTCAGGCTTGCCCGCTCGCAATTACCCCCATGCACCCCTGCTAGTTAAACTGCTGGGGAGAAAAGTAGAAAAAAAAGGAGCAGACGAACATCTCCTGGTGCAACCAATCGGAGAAAGCCTTAACTCTCTCCATACGAACGGCGAAAGAGACGACGTTAACAGCGTTTCACCCCAGTTACCATCATCAAAATATTGCAAGCGGAAGACTCTTATGCTGAAGAGGTGAATGTTGACAAAGAATGCCACAATTCTGACGACGGAAGCTAAAGGTTGGGTCATTCAGACACCCACTGGACATCCAAGGGGTCTGTGCAGAGGAGAAGAGAGGACTGGCCGTACTGAGTGAGTTAAAAAACAGAAGAGCTACATCTGACTATCGACGATCCGACCTGTTGTCTGTACAATACACACGTTGAGCTGGTCGCTTCCACTGTATCGTTCGCAGTCAGGTCTACCTACCCTTCCACAAGGACACCGCTCCACTGCAAAACTGTGGAGAGATGAGGAGCGATGAGGAGGGATGAGGAGGGATGAGGGGATGAGGAGGGATGAGGGGGATAAGGGGGGATGAGGGGGGTGATGAGGGATGAGGGGATGATGAGGGATGACGGGGATGATGAGGGATATGGGGGGATGAGTAGGGATGAGGGGGATGACGAGGGATGAGGGGGTGAGGAGGGAGGAGGGGGATGAATGGGATGAGGGGGATGAGGAGGGATGAGGAGGGATGAGGGGGATGATAACGGATGAGGGGATGAGGAGGGATGAGGGGGATGAGGAGGGATGAGGGGGATGATGAGGGATGACGGATGAGGGGATGAGGAGGGATGAGGAGGGATGACGGATGAGGGGGATGAGGAGGGATGAGGGGGATGATGAGGGATGAGGCGGATGAGGAGGGATGAGGAGGGATGACGGATGAGGGGGATGATGAGGGATGAGGAGGGATGAGGGGGATGAGGAGGGATGAGGAGGGATGACGGATGAGGGGGATGAGGAGGGATGAGGGGATGATGAGGGATGAGGGGGATGATGAGGGATGAGGGGGGATGAGGAGGGATGAGGGGGATGAGGGGGATGAGGAGGGATGAGGGGGATGATGAGGGATGAGGGGGGATGAGGAGCGATGAGGAGAGATGAGGAGAGATGAGGGGGATGATGACGGATGAGGGGATGAGGAGGGATGAGGAGGGATGAGGAGAGATGAGCGCAGATCAACGACATGCTGTCACAGATTGCATCACTAGGTTCGCCTGTCTTCATTTGCTTTCTTCGATTTCGGATACTCGCGAAATTAATCAAGCGGTTAAAAAAATAGATGATTAAAAGGTTATAGTTCCTGGCGGGATGTTAGTGTTTGTTTGTTGTTATTTTGTTATCGTGTTCTTTATTTCATTTTAGTTTTAATGACTTGTGTTGATGTTGTTCGTTTATGATTTTTTTAAAAAAGTAATTGCGGTTTTTTTTTGGTTGTTTTTTCTATGTTTTGCTTTAAAAGTTTGTTGTTGTTTTATAGATAACGACAGACTGACATAGCATCAAATTATCTCATGTGGAGTGATGGCCTAGAGGTAACGCGTCCGTCTAGGAAGCGAGAGAATCTGAACGTTCTGGTTCGAATCACGGCTCAGCCGCCGATATTTTCTCCCCCTCCACTAGAACTTGAGTGGTGGTCTGGACGCTAGTCATTCGGATGAGACGATAAACCGAGGTCCCGTATGCAGCATGCACTTAGCGCACGTAAAAGAACCCACGGCAACAAAAGGGTTGTTCCTGGCAAAATTCTGTAGAAAAATCTACTTCGATAGGAAAAACAAATACAACTGCACGCAGGAAAAAATACCAAAAAAAAAATGGGTGCCGCTGTAGTATAGCGACGCGCTCTCCCTGGGGACAGCAGCCCGAATTTCACACAGAGAAATCTGTTGTGATAAAAAGAAATACAAATACAATACAAATACAAAATATCATTGCCATTTTCATTTCTTTTAACAAAGTTATTATATTAAGTATAAATTGAAATTATATTACACACAAGAACAAACTCATATTGTTGTGTTACAACACAAGACAAGAACACACTGTTGCAGAGCTGAACTTTTGGGTGGGGTGGGGTGGAGTGGGGGGGGTGGGGGCGGGGGGGGGGGGGGTCAAAATGTGTGTGAATTATAGAGGGTGGTGTTTCGGTATTGAATTGAGTATGTGCTATCCCTCTGCATGAACCCTGATCGTGTCACACTGCAGTATGTTTACAACGTTTGAAGGAGGAGAAATTTTGATTAATATCTGGTGATTAACATACTGGTAATTGTAGACATTTTGTTAGAGTATCGATTTTTTTTGTTTTTTTACATTATCGTTTAGAAGAGGAGGGAAGGGGAATAACTGGTGAGTTGGGGGGAACCGGGTAAATGGAGGGGGTGGAATTTGAAATAAATATCTAAATACAATTACAGAAAATTACTCAATGTACCCTCGTAAAAGAGAAGTCATTAATCTAAGAAGCGAAACAACTGATAATGAATGCAAAAAATTCAAAAACATCAACGTTTGAGGAAGAAATACGCCATTTACGTGTTTTAATAATCAAGCTTCGTCGTCATCGATTCAATCAATACCAGCTTCAGTTTAAAGAAGGTGTTAAAGGGTGCAGTCTGATCTGATCATGTTGCCTCTTCTGCTGAACAGGAGCCGATTCCAGCCCAAGACATTAACTCTACGTGCTGGTCATGCCTTGAGAGCCTACCGTAGGTTTCTATATAAAGCACTAGGAAAGAAAGAAATCACGGGAATGTTGAAAATGAACAAATAAGTAAACGCTTTTTTTGTTTTGTTTTGTTTTTTTGTTTTTTTAGAAAATGAAAGATATGTAGAAAAAAGGTTAATGATTAAAATGAAAGGCGCGCGCACACACACACACACACACACACACACACACACACACACACAACTCACACATACACAGAGAGAGACACACACACACACGCACGCACGCACGCACACACACACACTCTCACACATACAGACAGACAGACAGACAGACAGCCACACACACACACACACACACACACACACACACACACACACACACACACACACAAAGGAATTGAAGAAACATTCATACATACATAAACACGCACGCACGCACGCACACACACACACACACACACACACACACACACACACACACACACACACACACACACAACGGAATTGAAGAAACATTCATACATACATACACACGTACGCACACACACACACACACACACACACGCGCGCGCGCGCGCGTACGCACAAACGCAAGCAAGCGCGCACACACGCACACAGAAACTCTTTCTCTCTGTATCTCTCTCTCACTCTCCCTCAAACACACACACACACACACACACACACACACACACACACACACACACACACACACACACACACACACACACACACACACAGATAAATTAAAGAAATTAATGGCTCAAACCTTCACCGCGTTACAAACGGCGATTTTGTGTGTGTGTGTGTGTGTGTGTGAGTGAGTGAGGCGGTGTAGATGACAGCCTGTCTCATCCATTGGCTGGGTCTTCAGCTGGGGGAGTGGGGGGGGGGGGGGGGGGGGGCGGGGGGGGGGGGACAGGGGGGAGGTCAATGGCTTCTGTCCCCAAATAATCACGACGCGGTTCACTGACAGGGTTCGCTGGCTATAATTATCTCCTGGTCAGCTCCACTATTCTCTTCTCTCAAGAAGCTGCGTGCCCCTGCCTGTTGGTGTAATTAACTCACGTCCGCTATCGTTCCATCTTCAACGATACAGGGTCCATCCTCTGGAGCGAGTGTGTGTGTGTGTGTGGAGGGAGGGGGGTGGGGGTGTTGGTGGGGGAGAGAGTGGGTGGGTGGGTGCGGAGTGGCCGGTGTTCATCCTGATTCGCCAATTCCCAATATTTCCCGCTTATTTCTTTCTATTCGTCCAGTTTGTTCTGTGTGTGTGTGTGTGTGTGTGTGTGTGTGTGTGTGTGTGTGTGTGTGTGTGTGTGTGTGTGTGTTCAAGAGAGAAACAGAGGGGTGTAGCTAGACAGATAGAGAGATCGATAGATAGGTCGATAGATAGGTAGATAGATAGGTAGATAAATAGATAGGTACGTAGATAGATAGATACATAGATAGACAGATACATATGTACATAGAAAGTATGAGAATTGTAAAAAATGTCAATATAGATAGATAGATAGATAGATACGTAGATATAGATACATAGATGGATACATAGATAGATACAGAGATAGAAAGAAAAAAATATAGAAAAGTCCAGAAACCTGCTGTCATTTGTCTTCGCTTTGCCAGTAAACCATACTACAGACGAAAAAAAAACCCGACTGCTTCTGAACAATGGCGTCACGCTTTTCTTAGGGAGAGCAGCCCGAATCTCACACAGAAAAATACAACATTGTGACAATAGAATAAAATAGATTACAATACAATACAGTATCAGTAGCTAAGGGAGGCGTCACTGCGTTCGGACAAATCCATAATTATACGCTACACCACACCCTGCCAAGCGCAACCCACCAATGCGCTTAGGCAGGCCTTGAGACAATACAATACAATACAATACAATACAATACAATACAATACAATACGATACAATGCACGTTTACTGTCCGAACCAGGAAGTCTGAAGTGTTGCTGCTGTTGTATGGAAGACCACCTCTCTCCCCTCCTTGCAGAACTGCACTGGCTGCCTGCTTCTTTCAGAATTCAGTACAAGATTGCCACTATTTGTTATAATGTTATCTCTGGCTCTGCTCCTCCTTATCTCCA
>NC_134899.1:8171610-8174110 GCF_041734735.1 Babylonia areolata
TCTGTGTCAACAACTCTCCTACAATGTTCCTTTTCTGTGTCAACAACTCTCCTGCAATGTTCCTTTTTCTGTGCAACAGATCTCCTACAATGTTCACTTTTCTGTGCAACAGACCTCCTCTCCTGCAATGTTCATTTTTCTGTGCAACAGACCTCCTGCAATGTTCCTTTTTCTGTGCAACAGATCTCCTACAATGTTCATTTTTCTGTGCAACAGATCTCCTACAATGTTCTTTTTTCTGTGCAACAGATCTCCTACAACGTTCCTTGTTCTGTGCAACAGATCTCCTACACTGTTCATTTTTCTGTGCAACAGATCTCCTACAATGTTCACTTTTCTGTGCAACACATCTCCTACAATGTTTCTTTTTCTGTGCAACAGATCTCCTACAATGTTCCTTTTTCTGTGCAACAGATCTCCTACACTGTTCCTTTTTCTGTGCAACAGATCTCCTACAATGTTCTTTTTTCTGTGCAACAGATCTCCTACAATGTTCTTTTTCTGTGCAACAGACCTCCTACAATGTTCCTTTTTCTGTGCAACAGATCTCCTGCAATGTTCACTTTTCTGTGCAACAGATCTCCTACAATGTTCCTTTTTCTGTGCAATAGATCTCCTGCTTTGTTCATTTTTCTGTGCAACAGATCTCCTACATTGTTCACTTTTCTGTGCAACAGATCTCCTACAATATTCCTTTTTCTGTGCAGCAGACCTCCTACAATGTTCCTTTTTTCTGTGCAACAGATCTCCTACGCGGCCACGTCTCCTGCGCTGGGTGACCGAGAGAAGTACCGGACATTTTTCCGCCTGGCTCTGGCCGATTCGGCCCTGGTACCGGCCAGACGTATGTTCATCAACAATTTTGGCTGGAAGACGGTGGCCGTTCTGTATGAGGACATTGAGAAGTACTCCTTGGTATGTATCAGATGAGATGAGACACGCGCGCACGTGAACATGATCACACACACGCACACACACACACACGCGCGCGCACACACACACAAACACACACCCACACACATACGCGCGCGCGCGCGCACCCCCCCCCCCCCCCCCCCCCCCCCACACACACACACACATTGTGACGCACGCACGCGTACATAGTTATTAATTTAAAAAGTGAACTGAGCCCTGAATTTTTTTTTTTTTTTTTTTTTTTTTTTTTTTAAACATTCTGTAGCGTCGTCCTGATGGCAACAGTTCATAGTTCTTGGCTAAAATATGTGTGTCGTCAGTAATTAATTATCTGCCTGGCTTTCTGAACCACTCGCTTTTCATACAGCTCTTGCATACTAGCTTGTCTCACTCCTACAACTTTACTGCACACACTCACGACATCATTCAAAACTCGCTTACTTCCACACCAGCACATAGATGTCCACATTCCGTGAAGGAGAAAGAAAAAGTGCTCTTCGTTTGATCGTATCCTGTCATGTACAACTTCAGAATGCAGTACATACCACTGACATATTAAAAGCTTCCCCGTCAGCATAGATTGTATGTTTGTTTGTTTTTAATTGCATCAGTACACGAACAAATTATCAGAAAATCTGTCAGTTTTTTTTTCAAAACAAATCGTTTATGCTACAATCCCACTTCCACGTCTCACTGACTGTATCTACAAAGCATGCGCCACCTGTGGTGTGTCAAACTATACTTAGATGCAGCTAACGAAACCTAGTTTAATTGTGATGTCTATTGTTTATCACTCGGATGAGTCAATGCACAGGGTTACACAAAAATCTAAGGACCGCCTCGCAACTTGCACAGTCTTTCTTCTTGTGGGGGGGGGGGGGGGGGGTAAGGTGAACTGATGTTGAATTGTCGACAAAATTGTTTGCTAATTTATTTGTTTATTTGTTATCATTATTGTCTTTTTATTCGATTTCCATTGATTATTATTATTATTGGTGGTGGTGGTGGTGGTGTTATATTATTATTATTATTATTATTATCTTTTTTTTCTTTTTCCTCTTTCTTCTTTATATATATATATATATAGAGAGAGAGAGAGAGAGAGAGAGAGAGAGAAGATATTCATTTACCGCTTTTTTTCCTTCTTTTTCTTTCTCAAGGCCTGACTAAGCGCGTTGGGTTATGCTGCTGGTCAGGCATCTGCTTGGCAGATGTGGTGTAGCGTATATGGATTTTGTCCGAACGCAGTAACGCCTCCTTGAGCTACTGATACTGTCGGCAAATTGTGGTGTGTGCAACCTATGATATGAACAGCACTCATCACAAGATACGCTTTCTTGCTCTTTTTTTTTTTTTCTTCTTCTTCTTCTTCTTTCTTTCTTTCTTTCTTTTTTTTACAATGGAAACTTACAGCTTTCATTCATAAACCACTGAATAAATGTGATCTGCTGTCTAAAAGATATATTTTTCGAACGCATTTTTCAAGCTGTTGATGTGCGAATGTGTGCCCGAAACAGCCCTGTGTATTCGGTGCGAGAGTAATTGTAGACCTTAAACAGTCTTGGAATTTTGAATAATCTGTCGG
>NC_134899.1:8181610-8184110 GCF_041734735.1 Babylonia areolata
AACAGTTTCATGCGTTACTGTTTTCTTTCCTCTTTTTTTTTTTTAACCAGGGGGCAATTTCAGCCGGGTAGCTATTCACTACCCTGACAGCCCTCGGCTTGACTTCAACTGTGATGGCTGCCGTCCGGTATACTGGCAAGGTCAGTGTCTGGTTTGGTCCTGCGTGTTGTGGCGTTTTGTCTTCTTTAATCTTGTTGTTGTCGTTGCCAACACAACCTTATTTGGACAACAGACTGTCTTCCTGGGTATAGCCAGCTGACAGCTGCCTTCAGGCGCTCATCATTCGTTTCCTGTGTCATTTAGTCAGGCTTTACACACACACACACACACACACACACACACACACACTGCAGGTTCCTCTGTTGATCTGTCTGTATGGCGGATTGAGTTTGGGAGGAATGTAACGAAATACTGCATCATGATCATCATGATCATAATGATAATAATAATAATAATAATAATAATAATAATAATAATGATAATAATAATAATAATAATAATAATAATAATAATAATAATAATAATAATAATAATAATAATGTACATTTATATAGCGCCCTTTCTCTCTAAGAGCTCAGGGCCCTAAACATGAAAAAAAAAATGTTACGAGTTACACACTTAAAACATTCATGACCACTCTTTCTGCAGTTTTTTTCCGCACGTTCAGGTTGCTTGTCCAATGGCAGACAGCCGAGCAGTTCAGCGTAATGGACGAAGAAGAAGAAGAAGAAGAAGAAAGTGAGGTTGTCAAATCGATCCATAAGTTCCTTGTCCGTGGTCAAAAAGCGACAGAAAATACACCAAAATGACCAGCATTCCACTGGTAAAAAGACTGTCACACTCACAATCACGAAAACTCTGTAACTCACACTCAGACATACATTCAACACCAGAGCTATTCCCTCAAGCACATAAGGCGACGGGAGTTAACTCTCATAAGAGATATAAGGGTGAAAAAAAAAGAAAGAAGAAAGAAAGAGAAAAAAACACACCAACACATGTCTATATAGTCTGATCATAATTAATCTATATCTCTGGATTTCTGACCATCCTCTGCAGGCGGGCGGGTGCCGAAAGACAAGAAGATCGTCCAGCCCAGACAAAAAGTGATCGAGGCCACTATCTTCTACATCACCGCCGCCTGCTGTGGGGCGGGCATTTTTCTCGCCCTGGTTTTCCTCCAGTACAACCTCTACCACCGCAAACTCAAGTAAGTGTACGCCCTGTGGGTTTTTGTGTGGGGGTTTTGTGTGTGTGTGTGCGTGTGTGTGTGTGTGTGTGTGTGTGTGTGTGTGTGTGTGTGTGTGTGTGTTCTCTTTTTTTTTCTTTTTCTTTCTTTTATCGTATGTAATCATTAAGAACATTTACCACCGCAAACTCAAGTAAGTGTATGTCCTGTGTGTGTTTCCTTTTTTTTTTTTCCTTTTTTCCTCTTTTCTTTTTCTTTCTTTTATCGTATGTAATCATTAAGATGAGCATTCACCAACGCAAACTCAAGTAAGTGATACCCTATTTTTGTTGTTGCTGTTGTTGTTTTTCTTTCTTTTCTTTTCTTTTCTTTCTTTTATCGTATGTAATCATTAAGAAGAATATTTACCACCGCACACTCAAGTGAGAAAACAAAAACAACAGCAGCAACAACGTACAATGTTCCTGAAATGTTGTGGTGGAAGCATCAGCTACGGGCTAAGGACGATTCTGTTTGACTTGGGTGATGATCCGAATCGGAAGGTTTCGGGGAATACAGTAAACAAACAAAGAAAAACACCACCACCACCACAACAAAGAAAAGCGTTAAAGCATTTTTTACCAGTCGGAGATGGGCAAAAAGCAGCTACGTGAAATCTCGATAATAAAACATGGATGGATTCCCCATGGAACTTTCTGGAATGATGGGCCATGCGATGGAGATAAATAAGAAAGATTTCGGTGGCGTTCCTTTCCTGGATTCCAATCCGTGATATTCGTTTTGGAAAAAAAAAACAACCCCTCCCCCCCCAAAAAAAAACAAACAAACAGAAAAGCAGAAAAAAAAACACACACACAAAAAACAAAACAAAAAAAAACCAACATTTTCGATTCCGAGAAACAGAGGAGAAGAGAAGGTGGGGATGAACAAGCGAGGTAACTTTAGTATCGATGGAGCTATTAATTAAGGAAGGGCTTGTGAGCAAGTGATACAATTGTTTAGTATTGATGGACATACTTGAAGTGTTGTCTGACTAATGGGGGACTGTGTGGAGGGTCGAAAAGGAAATCTTTAGAATGAGCACCAATCTGAAAAAAAAAAGAAAGAAAAAAGGAAGCCTGTTGGGTGATGATCTCACGATTATGTGTTTAAGTTGTGGCAAAAAGTCAGTCAAGCAGTTTCTTGTGATTCTTGTATGTAGACGGAAGTGGATGGCCTAGACCGCAAATGGCGGTGTGCAGATGTTATGACTGCGTGTGATTGTCAAATCACCATCATCCTCCATCATAGCTTGTCAGCGCGACGAAAAAC
>NC_134899.1:8204110-8221610 GCF_041734735.1 Babylonia areolata
GGACCTCGGTTTATCGTCTCATCCGAATGACAAGCGTCCAGACCACAACTCAAGGTCTAGTGGAGGGGGAGAAATTATTGGCGACTGTACCGCGATCCGAACCAGTGCGCTCATGTTCTCTCGCTTTCTAGGCGGACGCGTTACCTCTAGGCCATCACTCCATATATAAATATATATATATATATATATATATATATGTGTATGTGTGTGTGTGTGTGTCTGTCTGTCTGTCTGTCTGTCTGTCTGTTTGCCAGTGTGTGTGTGTGACAGAGACAGGTGCCTGATATGAGTGTCCGCCCACGTGAATGTTTCCTGTTCTGCTTCGATTATAAAAAAAAGAAACAGAATAGATGTGGTGGTGAGCGAAAACACATTAAAAAGAACAACAACAACAAAAAACAAGTACCAAAATATTTTCCATCAAAATGAATACGTAAATTGACTGTGGCCTTGATATCTGGAGGAAAAAAAAAAAAAAAAAAAAAAAAAAGGCAGAGCCCTGGGCAGCCAATGTTTTCGAGTTTAAGATTAAACCTAGTAGTGTATCTCAAAGTTTCACGCTCGTAAGAGAGACGTCTGAAGCGTAGCGCTCAATCCAAATCTACAAGAATAACGTATGTGGGTGTCTGTGGGGTGAGGAATTGTGGTGGGGTGGAGTATAATCATGCGCACGGTACGGCAAAGAATAAAAAAAAATCTATATTAAAAAGATAAACAAAAGAGACAGGAATCGTCCAGACGAGAAAATGATGTAGGTCCCAGACAGCGGGTAATGGCGCTCGCTCTGCCTTTTTCACGTCAGTGCCGTCTGCGTCCGGTGTAGCAGTCTCACACAGTGACCCACCGGTTTTTTTTTACGCCGCGGACATTCTGGGTGGGCTAGACCCGACTGACGTGTGGCAAATCCAGAGCCATCCCCTCTAACTGGAAATTACCTCCCTTACTACAGGTTTCATCAAGCTATTGAAAAGGTAATTTGGCGAAGAGGGGAGGACGGGGGATGAGGAGGTGGGGGGTGGAGTTGAGGGGGAAGGGGGCGTCGTTCTGGGCTAGTCTTTATTAATTTTAAGTCCCCGCCCCCCCTTCTCTTCAATATTAGTAACTGGAAGCAAACGTTGGGGATTTACTTTGATAGCCTGTATTGAATCTAACAGGGTACAAATCAACCCCTGGTTGTCATTTGTGCCAAGAATGGTTCCCATATCCATTTTGAAAGGAATAAAACCCAGCTGGAGTGGGGGGTTAGGCGGCGGGGGAGGGTTGTCTGTTCTGTTCAGTTGAAGTTTACTCCCTTTGTAAAGCTAGTCTACATAGACCCCTGGGGTTAATCTGACCTCGCCAGATTTGACTGAGGGTAAAAGTTCACAGGGGATACGAATGGACAGCTACACCGGAACTGGTTTTTGTTCCGTGCATCAGCACGAATCAATTCAGATCGGGGCGAAAATTTGAGTTGCAAAAAAGATTTATGGGGGAAAAAGCAATGCTGAGGGTGTCTGTGATTTTATCTTGTATTCATATATCTCCTTTATCCTTCTTCCACGTTGCTTTCTTTCTCTTCTTCTATCTATTCTTCTTGTTCCTTTTGTTCTTGCGGTTGTTGTTTCTTCTTCTTCTTCTTCTTCTTCTTCTTCTACTACTACTACTACTACTGCTGCTGCTGCTGCTGCTGCTGCTGGTGCTGCCTGTCTTCTTCTGCAACTACTAATACTACTACTGCTACTACTACTGCTACTTCTTCGTCTTCTTCTTCTTCTCCTCCTCCTCCTGCTGTTTCTCCTGCTCATACTTCTACTCCTGCTCGTCCTCCTTAATCTCCCTCATCCTCTTCCGCCTCCTCCTCCTCTTCTTCTTCTTCTTCGTCTTCTCCTCCTTCTCTCCTCTTCCTCCTCCTCCTCTTCCTCCGCCTCCATCGTGGCGAAAGGATAGGCAAAAATGGGGGTGGGGAAAGGATGAAGATGAAGGGCTTGGAGATAGGGAGGGGTGGGGATGTTTGGGGTGGAGGTGGGGGTTCAGAAGGAGCTGAAGACAGACGTTTTGGAAAAAAGAAAAAGTTGTTGATGACGGGGCTTGGAAATTTGTGGGAGGAGGAAGAGGGGTATGTGAGACTGAGATAATGGCTGGCACCTCTAGTTGAAGGAAACAACCCGTCCTCTTTTCCTTCATGTGTCTGGTTGTTATGGAAATGCAGTGCGGTGGCACATGCGTTGCAGAACTTCGGAACAGAGAAGCCTTCACGCAATATACTCATGAACACACACGCACACACTCACACAAACACACGCACACATACATATACACACACATGTATATATGTATGTATGTATGTATGTGTGTGTGTTTGTTTGCATGTATGTATATATATATATATATATATATATATATATGTGTGTGTGTGTGTGTGTGTGTGTGTGTGTGTGTGTGTGTGTGTGTGTGTGTGTTACACCCAATCTATGAAATTGCTCTTGGCATCAATGAGCAAAATATAGTGCCCATTTCATGTAATGGGCAATGCCATGTATGAGTTTTAAAATATTCGCTTCACTATTGCTCACGGCTTATGGCATGGATGCCATGTGTGTGTGTGTGTGTGTGTGTGTGTGTGTGAAGACTGCCACCTCATCCAACATGCAAATGATCCAATAACGCCCAGTCCCACGAACCCACCAAAAACTTTCTCCAACCAACCACGAAACGAACACAGAACGTATTTATTTAAAAAGAAAAAAAAAAAGAAAAAAAAAACGGCTCTAGTTTATGACACCGGTGACAAGGGAGCTCACTACGTCAGGAATCCCGGTGATGTGCTCAGAAGGTGTACTGTTATTACGGCAGCGACAGCGCAAGAATGAAGCCGTGACCTCGTTACGTGATGACGACATAAACCACGTGACTTCTGGCCCATCCTTTGTCCCCAGATGTTTCTCCCACTGTGGTTGGCTGGCATGGAATGTGGAGGACGAGTTAAACTGTCCATGTTTTTGTTGTTGTTGTTGTTTCCAACATTGTGTTGTATTGATCTGATGGTGGCACAGATTATGTTGCCGTCGCCAGCAAAAGCAAGGAGAGAGAAAATAACAGTGCTTTGTTTTGGTATTCCATTCTTCACCCTTGCAAAAGAAGTTCCTTTCTTCAAATGAATAGAAGCTTACAAATTCAGCATCACAGAACACAGCCAATATCATGTCAGTGATATTGACGAACGAGACAACAACAACAACAATCATGTCAGTCATCAATACTCCATTGTTCACACATATCTCACCATCAAGGGCAATGTTGTTTTTATAGAAATGACAACTGAATATATAAACAAACATCCCCTTGTGAAGCCACAATGAAGACATTTCTTTTCGTTGATACATTTCAGTTGATGCCTTAGTTTCACAGCACATATCCACCAGTTTTTCAATTTTGGCTACTAGTTTATTTAAAGCATCCAGGGGGACACTAGGAAATCTTTTGAAGGCAAACTTGTGCACTGATTCGTTTCGCTCACTGGCTCAATTTGAGTGTCGAATAGTCGACTAACAAGTTTGTCGAAGTTAACTTTTCCAGCCTTCTTTGCTGTGTGAGTTGCAACTCACCCGAACCCCTCCCACAGACACATGTTTCCGTTTTTACAAGATAGCAGTGAGTGTTTCCTGAACACGACAATAACAGGGCACGAAAAAGAAAACAAAATGCCACCACCAATATCATCGACCGACACAAAAACTAAGGAAACAGAGACAGACACACAGAGAGGGGGGAATATATATATATATATATATATATTCTTTGTTTTCTGTGCGAGTTGTGCATATTCAGCGAAATGATAATGGCTTTTTTTCCACAAGTCTCTCAGCCACCCGTTCACATATGTGAGCCAGGAAGTTGTGTGTGTGTGTGTGTGTGTGTGTGTGTGTGTGTGTGTCTGTGTGTTTGTGTGTGTGAACATGCATGCACACATGTATGAGAGAACATGTGTGTGCATGTGCCTTTAAGTGGTCTTATATATGGTGGATCTAGAAATGGAAGAACTTCCTTCCTCTTCTTTTTCTTGTTCTTCACCTTGTTCGTAATCTTGATCTTGTTATTGTTCTTCGTCTTGTGCTTCTTGTTCTTGCTGCTGTTCGTGTTGTTGTTGTTCTACTCTTTTCTTTCTGCTTTTCTTCTTCCTCCTCTTTTCTCCACAGCTTCTCAGCCTCCACAACCTTCACCTTCTTCGACTCTTGCTCATCTTTCTTCTTTTTTTTTGTTCTTTTCCTTTTCGTTTTATGAATGCACAATGGCTTAGGTCTTTCTCCTTATACCCCCTTTCTTTCTAAAAGCACTCCCACTAAAGTGGTCTTATACCGTTCTTAGCTTCTTTTTTTTTCTCAGAAATCTACAATCTGTCATGTACGCTGACATAAATGTAACAAAATACGCACGGCCTTTAAAAAAAAAAAAAAAAAAAAAAAAAAGGCGTATCATTAAAAAAAAAAAAAAAAAAAAAAAATCAAGCAGCCCATCACAATTTGATCATCCGGGTTGGGTTTTGCACTGGGTCAGGTATCTTCTTAATACGGTCCATGTGGGAACATCAGCATGTGGCGTTTTTGTTCTCACGAATACGAAGCATTCAGTAAGACAGGCTCTGAAAGAATGCTGTTTGGTTTACAGACAGGTCAAACATTTAGTAAATCCTCTTCGCGTGGGATAGACTGCGTGGACTTTTTTATGTTTTTAGTCCGTACATGCACTTATGGGTAACGTTTGGGCATTTTGTTAACGATGTTGTCGGACTAATCCTCCATGCTGTAGTAATTTGAAAATTGACGCAGAATGTGGTTTCAGTTTTCAGTTTCAGTAGCTCAAGGAGGCGTCACTGCGTTCGGACAAATCCATATACGCTACACCACATCTGCCTAGCAGATGCCTGACCAGCAGCGTAACCCAACGCGATTAATCAGGCCTTGAGAAAAAAAAGGGTGAATAAATAATAGATAAGCTTACATAAATAAATAAATAAATAAATAAATAGATAATCATAATATAAAAAAAGGTAGTAGTAGTGGTAGTAATAATAATAATAATAATAAATAAATAAATAAGACAACAATGATGATAAATAAGCAAATGAATGTAAAACATGAAGACACACATTCACACACACACCCACACATGCATAACAGATATGCACCAAACATGCAGTTTCACAGATATGAAAGCACAGTCAAATACATATAAGAATGTGGAAGAACGCCAACTGAATCGACTACACGCTGTTCTGCTTCCTGGAAGAACTGAACGTAAGGCCATCTTCAGCTTGGTGGTGCTTTGCTAGAAATGGAGACACTGCCAGTCCAGGACCATCTACAATCAAGTGGAAATAGAAATGGGAGCTGGAGAAGCAGAGAATAAGCAGACCGAGGAATAGCTGGCTGAGGGGTGAGGAACTAGGACACACACCAAGGAAGTAGCCAGTAATTCAAGAGAGCGGGGGAGAGATTTGTATTTGTATTTCTTTTTTTCTTTTTCTTTTTTTTTATCACAACAGATTTCTCTGTGTGAAATTCGGGCTGCTCTCCCCAGGGAGAGCGCGTCGCTACACTACAGTGCCACCTTTTTTTCTTTTTTTCTTTTTCCTGCGTGCAGTTTTATGTTTTTCCTATCCAAGTGGATTTTTCTACAGAATTTTGCCAGGAACAACCCTTTTGTTACCGTGGGTTCTTTTACGTGCGCTAAGTGCATGCTGCACACGGGACCTCGGTTTATCGTCTCATCCGAATGACTAGCGTCCAGACCACCACTCAAGGTCTAGTGGAGGGGGAGAAAACATCGGCGGCTGACTCGTGATTCGAACCAGCGCGCTCAGATTCTCTCGCTTCCTTGGCGGACGCGTTACCTCTAGGCCATCACTCCACATAAGATAGAGGGATATATATATATATATATATATATATATATATATATGTGTGTGTGTGTGTGTGTGTGTGTGTGTGTGTGTGTGTGTGTGTGTGTGTTCGTTGTGAACCCTGAATTCGTGGAGTTGCCAGTCCGGTTTGTCGTGGTGGTGGTTACACACCATCACTAGGATACACAGAGAGAGAGAGAGAGAGAGAGATGTATATAGACAACTGCAAGAAAATTTAGAACATGCTTTAGAACATGCTATATTTACGTAGTAGAAGACGTCATATAGTGTCAGAAATATGACGTAAAAAATAACATTACGCCACCTATTATGAGCGAAGTCTGTGACAAAGCTGCAGGGTAGTAGCAATTCTTCTTCTTCTTTTTTTTTAAAATACAAAATAGGTGTTGGTTTTCAACTTTGTTTTAGTCATATATATATATATATATATATATATATATATATATATATATATATATATATTGCTCTCTTCTTTCTCAATCTGCACACATGCATGAAAAGTCAAAGGTAGGAAAATGAAAAGAAAGAGGCTGAAATATGAAGTAACGCTGTGATGGGATAAAGATAATAGGGAAGGGAAAGAGATGGTGGTGAGGGGGGGGGGGGGGGGGGGGGGGGGTACGGGGAAGTGCATATAAGCAAGACAGACGTTTGGAAAAGTTGTTTATGGAAGACCAGAAAACTGGGGGAGAGGAAGGAATGATTAAATGCACGATCAATTGGGGCATGTTAAATCTGAGGAAAGTTGAGGTAGCTAAGTGTCAAGACGAATGGGATATGGTTAAATGAGGGGGAGAAAGGGAGATGGTTAGATGTAAAAAAATAAATAAATAAATAAATAAATTTAATGGGGCAGAGGTAAAATCTGAAGAAAAAGGGAGATGGTTAAATGTGTAGGAGAATGGGGGATGGTTAGTTCGGTTTCAATTTCAGCTTCAAGGTGTGTCAAAGCGTGTGAACTGACACATATACCCTTCAGCACACCTGTTTTAAAGAAAAAGGAAGCAGATGCCTGACCTGTGCATATCGCCAGCGTGCTGGTCAGGTTTGGAGAGGAGGGATGGTTAAGTGTGGGAGAAGGGGAGATGGTGACATGCATGCGGGGTAAGGATGGTTTGACTTGGGGTATCGGATGAAACGGCCCCATTGCACTGTTTTCCTTCTTCCGTCTTATAGTGATGGAAAAATATATAATGCGGCTAAATACATGTTGGAGCTGGATAACAGTGCACCACAACGCTAAGATTTCATGACCACACACACACACACACACACACACACACAAACACATGCACACACACCACACACACACACACAAACGCACACATACACAAACGCACACAGAGCAAACATTCCTAACACTTATAACGCAAATTGATTGCAATATGCAGATTGATAAGAGGGGAAACACACTAAACTCCTGTTGGTGCTGAAACAGGCCATTATTCCAATCAGTGGCTAAGCGTTCAGAAAGGAAAGAAAGAACCTCCTTGAATTGAAGAATAAAACATTGTTATTGTCTCTTTCGTTGCTTTTGCTGGTGATGGCAGGAGAGTCTGCTGCTCTTATCGGATCAATAAAGATGGTAAACGCATCAAACGTCTGGAACACTGTAGCCCAGGCAATGGTCCTATCAGTGTCTCAGCGTTGGCGGGAGATATAACAAAAAGTAGATATCACAACACGTCTTCCGCATTCCACGTCGGCCAGGCACAGTGGGAGAAACATCTGGGGACAAAAGGTCGGGCCGGAAGTCACGTGGTTTATGTCGCCATCACGTAACCAGCTGACGGCTTCATTCTTGCGCTGTCGCTGCCGTAATTACAGTACACATTCTGAGCCATCACCGGGATTCCTGACGTAGTGAGCTCCCTTGTCACCAGTATCATAAACCAGAGCCGCTTTTTTTGTGTGGGGGTGTGCTCTTTTTTCTTGCTTTTTTTTTTTAACGCTCTGTGTTCGTTTCGTGGTGGGTGAAGAGGTTCTGGGGGATTGCAGAACTGGTCATTTGCATTTTGGACGAGTTCTTTTTTGTTTTGGGGGTGGGTTTTTTGGGTTGTACTTTTTTTTTCTTTTTGCATATGTGTGCCTGCTCCTCTCTCTCTCTCTCTCACACACACACACACACACACACACACACACACACACAATCACACACACACGTGATTCAAGATTTGATAGTTAGTTTAGACATGGAGGATTTCAGAAAGCAATATTATAATCTAGAACACAACTAGGTTTATCATACCAACAAAGTGTATCACACACACACACACACGCTTTCCCCCACACCCACACAATAAGACTTCCTCTCTTTCCCCACCACAGACTGGTCATGTGTGACACTGGCTTTTCTTTCTCTCAACCTGGATTTTTTGTTGTTGTTTTTTGTTTTGTTTTTTGTGATGACTTAGTGCACTGAAAACTTATCCACAAGTTCGCTAAAAAGAGTTTTGTTTATGATGCCATAATTCGGTCTCTTTGACATTTTTATTTCATGCTTGCACAGTGTTTGTTAACCATTTCACACACACATAATTATGTGTATCTGCAATGCACTCTGATGCGCAACACCAGAAGAGAAAACGATGACTTGGACGGAGAAAAACGATGACGGCGATGAAGATAAGGGCACGAAAGCCAACGACGACAACACTGAGAAGAGGGCAGCATGAAGATAGCAGCCAGCAGACAACTGGAGCACCAACGCTACCTGACTAACAAAGGCTGAAGGTCCATGGCACAGGACGTGGGGCACTGCAAAACTGCGTGAAATGTGTTACCCTTCGGAAGGATTACTCCCTGGTCCACCTCAGTGAGCTTACAAGACAAGTGACAAACAAAGGTTTAACTAAGTTTTTTAAAAAAGGATATAAAAATCTGGGGGGGGGGGGGGGAATCTTGAAATAAAATTCCGTTTGAGCCGCCTCCCCTTCACTCTCACTAGTGAACACATTTTCTGAAGGAAGACAAAGAATTAATATAAATGTACAAATAACTGCGTGAAGTAAGAAATAGGAAAAAAAAGGGGCTAGTATGGAAATCATTTAATAACAAATCAACCTCTTGAAGATGACGAAAATATGAATTATTCTAAAAATAATGGTAAGGGGGTTCACAAGGAAAACGTCAACCCATCTCGCAATGGCTGAAATTGTGTTGACTAAAACTGACACTGACTTTGCTAGAGAGTGGAGCAGGATGCAGATATAGCTCTGTTGTGGCCAAGAGTTGAACTCAAAGAGGAACCGTCCACTTATTCAGTGCAGGGAGGGAGGGAGCGAGTGATGGAAGGGTGGGACAGTTTCGTGCGAGTCATGAATCAGTGGGTCAGTCTGGTTTTAGCAAAGCACGCTCACATCAAGAACATCAGCTTACGTATGCAGGCGTATCATGAACAGTACTCACTCCACTGCATTGCCTTGTAAATGAGTCATTGTTAACCCCTACCATGACTGATATCGTTGGGGAATTGAGCACGAAGAGAGTGGGCACATGGAGATGTGGCTGTTTAAGGACGGCGCACGCGCGCACGCGTACGTGTGTGTGTGTGTGTGTGTGTGTGCAATTTCTATATTATATCGGAAAAAAAACTACCCAAGGACGCACCCTTCCATTACTGCCCGCAGATTTACCTACGTTTTGAAAATGGTCTAATGGAAAGCAATTGGACACAGCTTCCATTTCTGTTGTGAAACTGTTGGATTATTCGCATGGCCTCTCTGCCACAGGACTGGCATGGAGTACTTTTAATGTCCACCGCTCAGCAACTTAGCAATTTCTGGTATCCGTCCGTACCTTCCAACCTACCTACCAACCAATCTGTCGACATTCCTCCGTTCCTCCTTACTTATCAACCTACCAATATACCTCCCTCCCTACCTACCCACTTTCCTTCTCCCTTCCTACCTACGTACCCAACTTCTACTCCACTCCCTACCTTCCTACCTACCCACCTGCCTACTTACATACCTTGCAACTTTCCTTCTTACTCCCTACCTTCTTACCCAATTTCTACTTCACTCCCTACCTACCTACCTACCTACCTACCTACCTACATACGTACCTACCTACCTACCTACCTACATACATACATATATACATACATACATATATACATACATACATTCATACCTACCTACCTACCTACATACATACCTACATACATACCTTGCAACTTTCTTTCTCCCTCCCTACCTACCTACGCACCTTCCTTCTTACATTCTTATTCATCTTCCTCGTTTTTCTACCTTCCGTCCTTCATATTCGCCTTCCCCCTATTTCCCTCCTTACCTGCCTACCCATCTCCTCCCCCCCTCCATACCTTCCTCCCTCCTCCCTTCTCTCCCTCATCCCCTCTCTCCCTATCCATCTTCCTTCCTATTCAGATGTGTTTATGTGTGTGTTGTGTTGCAGTCATCAGAAGAGGATGAGGACCTAGTATTCCTGACCCAGCTGACAACCTGCAACTCTGCGCACCTGCAAAAATGGATGGGCGCCTTCTACGCATATAAAGGTCAACTGTCTGTTTGTTTGTTTGTTGTTATCATTTTTTCCTATATCCCTGTCTCATCCTTTCTCCCACGTTTGACTGGAAACTAATACGGAGCATCTAGTCATTCGGATGAGACGATAAACCCAGGTCCCGTATGCAATATGAACTTTGCGCACTGGAAAAGAACGCATGACAACATGTGTTGTCCCCTGGCAAATTTCTTTTGAAGAAATCCACTTCCGATTGCGACACATAAGGCCTGATCAGCGTGTTGGGTTATGCTGCTGGTCAGGCATGTGTTTCGCAGATGTGGTGTAGCGTGTATGGATTTGTCCGAACACAGTGACGCTTCCCTGAGAAACTTTGAACTAAACTACATGCCTTTCTGTTTGTGTGCATGTATATCTGTATGCATGTATGTATGTGCCTCTGTGTGTGTGTGTGTGTGTGTGCATGTGTTTGTATGTGTCAGTGATGCTGTCGTGCATGGTGAGGTGACATGCACTCAAGCATGGACGCGTGCTCATGTACATATATTTTCCCCAACAACTTCTTCCTCCCCCCACCCACCAAAAAAAAAAGCAAAAAAAACCTCTAAAACAACAATAGTTCACACGTTCGAACACACACACACACACACACACACACACACACACACACACACACACACACACACACACACACACACACACACACACACACACACACACACACACACACACACTATACACAGCTCTCCAACAACAACCCAATCCCATCTTTCCCGAACTGAAAAAACACAAACTGCCAATGCATTGAATGCCCTTTATGCACGTGAAAAAAAATGTCGCAGTCGCTTCTAATGCAAGAAAGACTGCTTTATATTCACTGACTCATATTATGTGCGGTTTCCCACACCACTAATCTCTAATCATCAATTCACAGGCATAGCCAGGCCAGATTCTGGTCCATGAAAGTTTGATGAAGTTTGTTTTTTTTAATTCTTTGTTGATAACGATCGACGGAGATGAAGATAACAGCGACGATGCTGTGGAAAGCCGCGTTGTTTGGAGTCTACACACAACGAGGGCTGTATTCTACGCTTCCTTCCATAACATATCCCGGGCGAATGAAAATACAGACATCTTCAGTATCGGTATGGACACTTGGAACATATGACATCAAAGACACGTGGCGAAATGGATGATACTCAACTTGGGTGGTCCACAGAAGTCTTTCACCACTGTCTGGGTGGGAATCGATGGCGTCTGAAGAAAACCTCAATAATTTTGAAGATTAACTTTGTCTGAGTCTGAGGCTATGTAAATACTTTCTTAAGCACCACCGTAGGAGTTTATTTCTTTCATAAGATTAACGTCGGCGGTCATGCTTTTTGTAAATATCGAGAATGCTCCAAATTGACAAGAGAAAATAGATGCGTGTGCATGTGTGTTTATTTGTGTGTGCATACGCTTGTTTATATATGGTGTGTGTATGTATGTTCATGAATGAATCATTTCTGTTGAAATCGCCACGAACTCCTTGATCGGACTGTGTGAGCTTCAACCTGCATTGTCGTTATGACAATAGTAGTGGTTGTAGTAATGGTATCACTTCATGCTCTGGCATTATACGTCTTGCTCGTTTTGGTTTGTCTTTTGAACTCTGCTTTTACTTCGTGATCGTTGAGCTTTAAACAGTTACAAAGGTTCAACACCCTTACGAACACTATTTGTTTTACATCAGCTTTGTCTCAAAATCTGTTCAATTTAGCCGGCTGTTTACATAGCTAAAACTTGGTTACTAAGAGAAAACGAGAAAGCAAAATTCTGATTGTAGAGTATCGGCTAACACAGAAAAAAAAATATCAACTGAACAAAACGTGTCATTCACGCCAAATGTAAAATGACAGCCCACAGAGACAGAAAAGGTATGCCCCAGATGAAGCTACATTTCTGATTTAGTGTCCATAATACTCGACAACTATCTTGGTGTCTTGTTCAAAACACTCCAAAAGAATTCTGACATCGTTTTCATCACACCCAAAAGGTAATTTGATGTCATTTCATCATATAAGTACTCACGAACAGTTGTGTCAAAACAGAATAGAACTTCAAAAGATTTTACAACAGTGCAGCGAATGTTCTGTTGAATAGTCTAGACTTGCTTTCCAACGGCACTTCTGTGTTGTTTCGCGTTGGTGTTATTAAGTAAAAACCGTGTATTTATTCTTCCAGTCATGCCTATTAAATGGAACAAGCATTTCCTCCTGTGCAACAATATCTAATCATGTGATTTAAAAGTTTTTTCGTTCACTGTGTTCTGTGAATTGAACTCGTCTTTCATTGCTGTGGGATGTCTGGACAGTCTTTGGAAGACAGTCAAATTCATCACGGGGACTGCATTGATGGAACAGACGATGAAGACGACGAAGAAGAAGAAGGAGGAGGAGACGGAGCAGGAAAGAAAGAAAGAAAGAAAATTGATTATTCGCTTCATAAACAAATACTTCATTTTAGAGTGAACCTGGTCCCCGTTGGAAATTTGACAGTTAGCTGAAATGATATTCATGGTCGTCGAACTCCTTCCAGAAAGTAATGCATTGATTTCTTTCTTTTGGTCTCAACATTTCATTTTCTGGTCGTCATTTTTTTTACTTTAGTGCAGTCTGCCACTTCTCTGCCTGAACAATCACTTTTACTTCCTTGTTCAAGTGGAAATCAGCTTCGTTCATGAAAAAATAGGGGTATTGTGATGTAAAAAGGAGTTTAGAGTCCGTGTTTCGAGCTTGTAGAAGTTTTCAGAGTTTCTGTCAATAACCATGCTGGATGACATCAAAATTTTTGCTTGTACCAGCCTGTGTCCAGACAGAGCAGACACTAACTACTGTCTTGGATGATACATGTATGGGGAGGTGGTGAATGGAGTGTCGGGGTTCAAAGTATGGGGCCAGACATGTTATTGAAATATGTTGATGTATTGGACAATCCTGATCAAAGCGAACGTCGATGTGGAGCACGTGATCAGAGAGCGGGGTGATGGTGTTTCCAAGAAGAACGGCATGGGGGGCTCGGGGGAGGTGGGGAGAGTAAAAGGGTCCACCGACAGACAGGAAGGAGAGTGGGGCTGGCTTCCGTCTTTGCATTACCCAGTTTCAGACAATTCTTTAACATCATCATCATCATCATCATTGTCGTCATCATCTTCTTCGTTGTCATCATTCTGTTCTTCGTCTTCTTCTTGTTGTCTTCTTGTTGCTGCTGCTGTTGTTGCTGCTGCTGCTGCTGCTGCTGTGGTAGTGGTAACAGTTGTAGTAGTAGCAGTTGCTGTTGTTGTAATGGTAGCAGTTCTTCTTCTTCTTCTTCTTCTTCTTCTTCTTCTTCTTCTTCTTCTTCTTCTTCTGTCCGGTCTTTTTGCATGTCCCACTCTTCATACCCATCCATTAACTTTTCTTCCTTCTCTTCCTCCTTTATCCTTTCCTGTCCCCTCCTCCTCACAACTCTCATCATTATCCGCTTTTTCTTCTCCTGTTCATCAATGTATTTCTTTCTTCCTTTCGGTTTTTGGTCGTGGGGTTAAACACCTACCTTCCATGTTGTGTACGAATGAGTTTTTACGTGTATGACCGGTTTTATTTCCACGCCGTTAAGTCGTTTGGCGTATATGGATTAGCCTGCACGCTTTGTTTGACATCTCCTTGAAAGAGACACTGAAACTGAAACTATGTATTATATTGTATTTGTATTTCTCTTTTTTTGTCACAACAGATTTCTCTGTGTGAAATTAGGGCTGTTCTCCCCACGGAGAGCGCGTCGCTACACTGCAGCGACACCCATTTTTGTGTATTTTTTCCTGCATGCAGTTTTATTTATTTTTCCTATCGAAGTGGAGTTTTCTACAGAATTTTGCCAGGAATAACCCTTCTGTTACCGTGGGTTCTTTCACGTGCGCTAAGTGCATGCTGCACACGGGACCTCGGTTTATCGTCTCATCCGAATGACTAGCGTCCAAACCACCACTCAATTTCTAGTGGAGGGGGAGAAAATATCGGCGGCTGAGCCGTGATTCGAACCAACGCGCTCAGATTCTCTCGTTTCCTAGGCGGACGCGTTACCTCTAGGCCATCACTCCACAATGTGCGTCTATTTGGAGCAGGCCGCACGCTTTGTCACCATATTCAGTTTCAAGGAGGTGTCTGTTCTAAGCGTGTGGACTGATCGATATGCTCTGCACGACATCTGCTGTAAAAGAAAGGAGTGTATGCCTCATCTTCACGTTCACCCAATACGCTGGTCAGGCTTTTGAAGCCTACCGTAGGTTTGTGTAAAAAAACATTATTATCATATGGATTAAAAAGACAATTAAACAAAATAAACGTGAAAACTGAAAAAGTGCAAGTTTGGTATGATGATCTGTCCGCGAAAGTGACAGCATGCATGCTTTTTTTTTTTTTTTTTTTTTTTTTTTTTTTTTGCTATAGTATTATGTCAACTGCTAGGAAAAAAATGAATGTTGCTATATGCACTTGTTTGTTATGCTCGAGTGTTGTTGTTTGGGGGTTGTTGTTGTTTTTGTTTGTTTGTTTGGTTGGTTGGTTTGGGTTGTGGTTTTTTTGTTTTTGTTTTTTTTTTTTGTTTTGTTTTGTTTTGTTTTTCAAATGTTGTTTAGTTTTGGCATCACTTTTTTTTTTTTACTTGTATTACATATGTAAAAAGATTGATGAGTGTAACGTCTCAGTGACACCTCACCCCCGGCCCCCAACCCCAAACCAGCCCCCCCAGTGGGTCCAAGAAATAAAACTCTTGCTTTGCTTTGACTTTACTAGCCAAGCTGACAGTGTGCACGTCTTATATGGATAAGTCCGCTTGCTTTGACACCTTTCGTATTATTTCGTATTTTTCTTTCTTTTTTTTCTTTTTTTTTTTTTTTTTTTTTGTCACAACATATTTCTCTGTGTGAAATTCTGGCTGCTCTCCCCACGGAGAGCGCATCGCTACACTACAGCGCCACCCAAATTTTTGTTGTTGTTTTCCTGCGTGCAGTTTTATTTGTTTTTCTATCGAAGTGGAGTTTTCTACAGAATTTGCCAGGAACAACCCTGTTGTTGCCGTGGGTTCTTTCACGTGCGCTAAGTGCATGTTGCACACGGGACCTCGGTTTATCGTCTCATCCGAATGACTAGCGTCCAGACCACCATTCAAGGTCTAGTGGAGGGGGAGAAAATATCGACGGCTGAGCCGTGATTCGAACCAGCGCGCTCAGATTCTCTCGCTTCCTAGGCGGACGCGTTACCTCTAGGCCATCACTCCACCTTGGTGAAACAGTCACTGACACTGTGCAGTTCTGCTGGACAAAGTAAAAGCAACAATGTCAAAATGATTGTTTTGACACCTCCTCTTTGGAACTGACAACTGCCGTCTCTGTTGCAGGTCTACTGTACTTAACCCAACAATGTCAAAATGATTGTTTTGACACCTCCATTTGAGATTGACAACGGTCACACAGGTCTGCTGGACATAAAGCAACAGTCAGAATGATTGTTTTGACACCTCCATTTGAGATTGACAACGGCCATTGTTTCAAGGTTTACTGGACTCAAAGCAACAATGTCAAAATGATTTGGGTTTTTGGAGGGGGAGGGGGGCGAAGGGGGCCTTTTTTTCCACACCTTCTCTTTGAAACATACGACTGCCGCCACTACTGTTCACAGGTCTGCTGCTCCTGTTCGGGGTGTACATGGCCTGGGAGACTCGGCACGTGAAGATCCCGGCCCTCAACGACTCGCAGTACATCGGCTTCAACGTGTACAACGTGGTGCTGATGAGCGTGTGCGTGGTGGTGCTGTCCAACATCCTGTCCTCCCAGCCCACCCTGGCCTACGCCATCGACAGTGCCTTCATGTTCCTCTCCACCACCGTCACCCTCTGCCTCCTCTTCGTCCCGAAGGTGAGGTAGTTGGTCAGTCAGTCACTGAACCCAGTTTTTTTGTTTTGTGTGTGTGTGTGTGTGTGTGTGTGTGTGTGTGTGTGTGTGTGTGTGTGTGTGTGTTTGTCTGCTTGACCGTAGAGGGAGAGAGGTGGGAACGGTGCAGTTGTTTGGGGGTTTTTTTTACGTGTACGTGTGTGTGTGTGTAACCGTTTGTGTGTGTGTTTGTGCGTGTGTGTGTGTGTGCGCGCGCGTGTGTGTCTGCGTGAGCGCGCGCGCGCGCGTGTGTGTGTGTTTCTGTCTGGTGTGTGTGTGTGTGTGTGTGTGTGTTTCTATCTGTCTATTTGTAGAGGGAGAGAGGTGGGGAAGGAGCAGGATTTTCTTACGTGTACGTGTGTGTGTGTGTATGTGTGTGTGTGTGTGTGTGTGTGTGTGTGTGTCTGTCTGTCTGTCTCTAGTGGGAGAGAGGTGGGGAGGATGCATTTTTGTGTGTGTTTTAATGTGTGTGTGTGTGTGTGTGTGTGTGTGTGTGTGTGTGTGTTTGTTATTGTGCTTGGGTGGGTGCCTGTGTTTTGTGATTGTGTGCATGTGTATGTGTATGTGTTTTGTTGGTGGGTGGAGAAGAACAGAATACAATAAAACAGAATATGTTTTTATTACCAAGTGGGACAGAGGTCACAAGAACTACTGGGAGGTAGGTCACAAAAAGTACAAACACGACTGGAAAACCACCTAGCAAACTGAACTACTGTAGGAAATCAGATATATGTGCAATATTCATGCTTGGCTTGTGCATGCGCATGACCACACGTGTACACGCACGCTCTCACACACACACACACACACACACACACACACACACACACACACACACACACACACACACACACACACACTTTTTCCTCTTCTTCTTCTTCTCCTTCGATCATATGAATCAGAATCAGAATGAGAATCTTTGACGTGCGTACCTGATCTTCTGAATGCCTGTACACACGGAGTAACTCCAGGAACTAGCATTCTCATGATGTTGACCTTGGAGATCAGAGCAAAAAAAAAGTAATTATTAATTGTCACAGTGGACCTTCTTGGCACTCTCTGCTATGATCGGCTACTGTCTGTTTTTTTGTGTCCAAGGTCAGGTCCCATTTTCGGTTGTGTGGATGGATGGGTGGTAGAGAAGGAGGCTTGTTATTAATAGG
>NC_134899.1:8226610-8239110 GCF_041734735.1 Babylonia areolata
CGTTAGTAGGGGGCTTAGTAGGTGGTGTCCTAAGTACGTTGAATCAGAACAGGCACCACTGAACACCACCGAAGTGACTCAGCAGCAGTGCAGGGTCTCCTCTGGTGTGTGGCCTCCTGGTGACCTAACATCGATGGTTCTCTGCGGACTGCCGACAGTGGAACTGTGATAGACGAACCCTGGTGTGGCTGTGTATCGAGGAATCAAACTGGGCTGCATGGAGTAATGCCACTGAAATGGTGCAGATCATGGGGCAGCAAAAAACAAAAACAAAAACAAGAGAGGCAAGGCCTTCAAGACTCACTTGTGATACACTTTTTTTTTTAAAGCTAATCGTTAAAATGTGTTCTGTATTTGTTATTATAAAGCTTCGGGTTAAAAAAAAAAAAAAAAAAAAAAAAAAAAAAAGTCCTAACCAGATTCGAACCCCGCGTCTTCGGGTGAGAAGAAACTGTCTTAGCCTTTACACTATATTGGCTCCTTATCTGACGTTCTAAAATTTAATACTTGAACATATTTTTTTTAAAGGGCGATAAATCAATTGCGGTATTCGCAGTGAGAACGCTGTTTAAATCATATTATTCTGGTGTATCTTGGGCATTCAAAAAATCTTTAAGGACAATAAAAAAATCTTTTTAAGCCCGCGGTAAAGGAGACGTGGCTATCGCCGCAATCACACTGCAACATTTAGCGGTTTTCTCTGGATCTAGATAGATGTACAAGTTTAGTTACACCCGCCGGGAATGTAGTACGACACGGTCGATTCAATTTCTCTTTTATGTTCATTCTAGTTTTATAGTTTTAAATTTGATATGAAAATTTAGTATTTTGTTAAACTAATAACATGTAGAGCCAAGTACAAGTACTTCTAAACGTGGTATGAAGTGAAAAGGACTTCATTTTGAGAAAAGTCAAGACTGGAATTTTTTTCCGTTTCATCAGTTCAAGGGTATTAACTCGCATGGTTTACAATTTTTAACTGTGAATTCCGACTGATTCTGTGGATATTTTTATGGCAGTTTGGGGCATAATCCAGTAAGTGATGAGGCGTTCACAAATCTTTCTCTGAATAAATATTTAACGGTCTCCTTCTCCAACTTTCCATCACATGTGATCGTGTATTGTCGATTAATTATAGGATTGAACGGGCAGGTCAACAACTTGAAACAAAATGGCGTCGTTCGCGTTCGCGAAGAATATGAGCACGCGCTTTGAATGTGTATAAATATGTGTACGCTATTGATTTTTGCCCATGACCTTCAGGGCTCAGCCAGTAGATCTATAAAGTCCACTCGTCATATTGATTTTAGTATTTTCCGAAGACCACTTGGGCGAATGAACATTGTGAAAGCCCTGTACACTGAGAGTAAAACACACAAGCTTTTTTTATGTATTGAGTATAATTTCAAAATGTAATGTTTAAGATGAGAAAGATCAGTTTAAAGCAAATTTAGTCCCCTAGCATTGATTACAGATTAATTTCACTTTTTTTACTAACTGCACCAAAACGTTTGCAAAATAAATAAAACTTCCATGCTTAGCAAAAGAAGTTCCTGTTTGAACACAAAATGATAATAATGACTGCTCTTGTTGTTGTGTCAGAATATCAGATCAAAGTGCCAAGTTTAGAGAATAAAAAAATATAAATATAACAGTAAATGCAGTTTGCATATAATGTGGCTTCTTTTTTTTATTTTTTGTGCCCATCCCAGAGGTGCAATATTGTTTTAAACAAGATGATTGGAATGAACTGAATTTTTCCTATTTTTATGCCTAATTTGGTGTCAACTGACAAAGTATTTGCAGAGAAACAGACACACACACACACACACACACACACACACACACACACACACACACACACACACACACATACAGGACGCACAAAACACACACACAGGACACACACACACACACACACACACACACACACACACACACACACACACACACACACACACACACACACAACCGAACACAAGTGAGTCAACAAAAAAGACCGAGCTTATCGTTCAGGATGTCATTAATCATGACCTATTTTTGACTCCTTCATTTGTGGACTGTATTCCTTTTGATCAACAAAACCAATGACCACTTGAAATCACACACAAAAAAAAGTAATATGCAAATGCATTTCAGATTTATACCACACTTATTTCATTTTACAAATGTTCAACAGTTAAGGGGTTTGAGGAATTACAGTAAATTGTCATTTCAAAGTGGTATCCTGGTCGCTGGTCTTTGAAAGCCGCCAGTACTGGGCAGAGTTTTAGTGATTAACACTGACGCTTGGAGTTCAAAGGTCCAAGTTCAGCAGACTATGGACTGAATATGAAGGAGTATTTCAGGTTCGAAGTGGCGACCGTGTTCGTGGTTCTCGGTTCACAGTTGTTAGGAAAGTCATCAGGAGCCAGTTGCATTGCTCGGACGGAAGAGCCCAGTATGGTCGCTACTAACTCTGTGTAGTATGGAACTGACCAATGACGTAGTTCGGTCAACGTAGGCATTTAGTCACGTGTAACAGTCAACAAAAGTTAGAAGCAAGCAATACAACTGGCACCGGGTTCGAAGATTGAAAAATCAGATTTCGGGAGACAGCGGATTAAATGTCCTTGAGGGGGTTTGTGTTTTTGGGGATTTGTTGTTGTTGGTGGTGGTGGTGGTGGTGTTCTTGTTGTTGTTGTTGTTTCTTTTGCTTGATTATTTCTTTCTCCGTTTTTCTTTGGGTGTTTGCCTGCTTGTCTGCTTTCTGTTTTTCGTCTATTTTGTTTGGCAGGTTGTTGTTTTTTTGTTGTTTTTGTTGTTGTTGTTGTTGTTGTTGTTTTTTGGGGGGGTAGAGGGGGGAGGGGGGCGCTGTTTTTGCTGTTGATGATGATGCGATTGCTGTTTCATGTGGTCATTCTCTTTTTTTTCTTTTTTCTTTTTTTTTTTTGGTTACATTTTCTGTCCTTACTCCCCCTCTCTGCCTCACCCTCATCCTCTCCTCCTCTCTCACTCCTCCTGTCATGATGACCCGCAAATTGCGCTACACGATTGGCTTGAAGCGTGCCTTTGGGTAGCTGTGCCTTTCTTCCCTGCACTGAAATTGGAAAATCTGAATAGAAGCATTCGTTCTGAATTTCGTGTCCTCCTCTCGTGCCAGCGGTGACATAAAGAAACGGGGGGTGTGGAGTGTGAACTGTTTGTGGGGTGGAGGATGGGGGAAGGGTGGTGCCTGGGGTGGGTAGGGGGAGTGGGGGGTGGGCGTGGGAGGGGTGGCAGTGTATCAACCGTTCCCAGCCAGCGACGTTGGATATCACCAACTTGCTGGCACTGTTTTGTTGTTGTTGTTGTTGTCGCTGTTGTTGTTTCTGTTGTTATTGCTCTTGTTGGTGTTGTTTCTAAGGCAAACCTGGATCATGTTTCGTGTGTGTGTGTGTGTGTGTGTGTGTGTGTGTGTGTGTGTGTGTGTGTGTGTGTGTGTGTGTGTGTGTGTGTGTGTGTGTGTGAGTATTATGTGCTTGGGATTTTTTCGTTGAAGGTGGCGCCGCTTATGTAGCTATGTTGTGGTCGTGTCTGCTGAAACTTATTTGGTTGATTGTTCAGTTGGTTAATTGTTTTGCTTAGTTAGTTAGGTAGGTAGGTAGGTAGGTAGTTGTTGGTTAGTTGGTTAGTTATTGTCATAACCTTCTTTGATATGTGAAAAATAAATGTTTACTTTTCAGTGTGATTCTATGTAATTCATTTGTGTGTTTAAACACGTACATGTCTTTCAATGAAAACCCTTTCAGTGCCAGAGTGAAAACCAGTATAAAGTGGTGTTTTAAGTCATTAAACAATATCCCAAAACAATAACCCTCCACTGAGAAAATGGTCCGGAGACATACCACTCTAGACAAACTGTGTGAATTTTTAGCCTTCCAAAGTTATTTCCCTTTTTCTGATGGCGTCATCAATGACGTCACCATGCATGTACGTGATGACGTTCCATGGCACTCAAGGGGCTTTAAGTTTAGGCTTTATCTTATGTTTGTATTGTGAGCTACTCGACCCCATAGTAATTTCTCTCTGGTTGATGGTAATTTTTTTGTGGAAAACTAGCAACTATCAATAAAGTAAAATTACCATATGTTTCTTTCTCTTTTTTTTCGTTAATTATGATTGTTGTCTTCATTCCGTGTTGATGATGTTTGACCAACTGTATCATGAGTGTGATGAACTCTGGTTGGCCAGCTTGTGGTCAAGACTCTTCACAAAACTGGACAACCGGTGTGTGTGTGTGTCCGCTTCTTTGGAAAATGGAAACACGCACTCCAAGCCACGTTATTCCTCTTTCATCCCCTTCTGTCTGTCCACCAGCCCGTGTCTTCGTTTCTCTGTTCCTTTCTTTCTTTCTTTCGTTTCTTCTTTCTTTCTTTCGTTTCTCTTTCTTTCTTTCTTTTCTCTTTCTTTCTTTCTTTCTTTTCTCTTTCTTTCTTTCGTTCGTTCTTTGATTCTCTTTCTTTCGTTCATTCTTTCTTTCGTTTCTCTTTCTTTCGTTCGTTTTTTGTTTTTTTGTTTTTTTAATTCTCTTTCTTTCTTTCTTTCGTTTCTCTTTCTTTCGTTCGTTCGTTCTTTGAATCTCTTTCTTTCGTTCATTCTTTCTTTCGTCTCTCTTTCTTTCGTTCGTTTTTTTTTTATTCTCTTTCTTTCGTTCTTTTGTTTCTCTTTCTTTCGTTCGTTCTTTATTCTCTTTCTTTCTTTCTTTCTTTCATTTTTTCCCCTCTTTTTTTTGTCTCTCTTTTTTTCCTTTTTTTTCTCTTCCTATTTTTTTTACTATCTTTCATTCTATGTTTCGAATCCATCTTCTTTTCGTTCATTCGTTCGTTCTTTCTTTGTTTCATTCTCTCTTTCTTTCATTTTTTTCTTGCCCCTTTCCTCCATCTGAAATCTCTTACTCATTAAAATCGTTTCTGTTCCTTCTCTTCATTCTCTTCCTAAGGTGTCTTGTGCCTTTCGTCTGCATCTATGTGTATTCGCTCTTTGACTCTCTCTCTGTCTGTCTGTTTGTCTGTTTGTCTGTGTCTCTCTCGAGGCGGAGTGGTCGAGACGCTTATTTGCCAACAGTGTTCATGAGGTTCTGTTTTCGAATCCCGTTGTCACCCTTTCTCCCAAGTTTGATTGAAAAAAACAAAAAATCAAACTGAGCGTCTAGTCATTCGGATGACGATAAACCAATGTCCCGCGTGCAGCACTCACTTGGCACACTGAAAGAGAACCCATGGCAGCAAAGTGATGTTCTCTGGCAAAAATCTATAGAAGAAAACCCACTTTGATTGATGATCAATTATATGCATGCACTCAAGGTCTGACGAAGCGCGTTGGGTCATGCTGCTGGTCAGGCATCTGCCTAGCAAGATGTGGTGTAGCGTATATGGATTTGTCCGAAGAGCAGTGACGCCTCCTTGAGAAACTGAAACTGTCTCTTCAAACAACGGTACATATGTAAGTCGGTTAATATGGTTGTAATTATCTCCACCGTTGGAATTTTTTTTTAATCATTCACTCACTCATTCATTCATTCATTCATCTCTCTCTCTCTCTCTCTCTCTCTCTCTCTCTCTCTCTCTCTCTCTCTCTCTCTCTCTCGCTCTCTCTCGTACACAAACCAGGATCGCAGATTAGAGACGGTCGGAAGTGATTGGTTTTTGATCCGTCCTGGGCTGACTCTGAACTCTATCTATCTATCTATATAATTATCTACCCATCTCTGTCTGCCTGTCTGTCTGCCTGTCTGTCTGTCTGTCTGTCTGTCTGTCTGTCTGCCTGTCTGTCTATGTCTGTCTCCCTTCCTTTCTTTATTTTTTTCTTCGTTTTTTCTGACTTGCTTTTTTCTTCCATCCATCATTTTTTTCTGTCTGTCCATAATTCTGTCTTTCTTCTTTCGTTCTTTCTTTCTTCCTTTCTTTCCTTACCTATCCCTCTCCTTCGTTCTCTTTTTCTTTACATCCTTTTCTTTCTTCGTTAATTCTGCTTTTCAGTCTCATTCTTTCTGACTCTTTTAAATGATTCTGTCTGTGTCGTGTTAGCCAGGTATCACGCCCCAGTTGCGATGTAATTTCTATCTTTCCTTTTTTCTTTCTTTTGTTTCTCTTTCTTTCTTTCTTTCTTTCTTCTTCTTGGAATATTCCAGTAATTCTTTTCGTCCATTTTTTTTTTTTTCTTCTTCTTTTTATTTTTACCTTTTTTTCCATGGGGGGGTGGGATGAGGGGGGGGGGGGTAATTTTTTTGTCATGTTTTGTTTCGTTCTTTTTTTTTTTTTTTTTTTTCTTCTTTCTTTCTTTTCTTTTTTTTCCTCAAGGCCTGACTATGCCCGTTGGGTTACGCTGCTGGTCAGGCATCTGCTTGGCAGATGTGGTTTAGCGTATATGGATTTGTCTGAACGCAGTGACGCCTTCTTGAGCTACCGATACTGATACTGTGCAGAATTGTAAAAATAATTAATTAATTAATTAATTAACAAAAAAATGCCTTTGTTGTACCTAACTCTTCACCCATTAGATATTCAATCAATCAGTCAATCAATCTTCTTATGCTTTCGTCATGTTTCGTTTCGTTCATTGGGCAGAACTGTATTTTTTTTTAATATATATATATATATATATATTATATATATATATATATAAACCCTTTATTGTGCCTAATTCTTTACCCATTAGATATTCAATCAGTCAGTCAATCAATCTTCTTATGCTTCTTCTTCCATCCCAAGTCTCATGACTGTAGGGGGCGTCACTGATGACCCGGTAACCAGTTCTCTCCATCCCTCTCTCTGTGTTTTCCCCTGTCTCTCTCAGGACGTCACTGATGACCCGGCAACCAGTTCTCTCCATCCCTCTCTCTGTGTTTTCCCCTGTCTCTCTCAGGACGTCACTGATGACCCGGCAATCCGTTCTCTCCATCTCTCTGTTCCCTGTCTCTCTCAGGACGTCACTGATGACCCGGCAACCAGTTCTCTCCATCTCTCTCTCTCTCCCTGTTTCCCCTGTCTCTCTCAGGGCGTCAATGATGACCCGGCAACCAGTTCTCTCCAGTTCTGTCCATCCCTCTCTCTCTGTTTCCCCTGTCTCTCTCAGGACGTCACTGATGACCCGGCAACCAGTTCTCTCCAGTTCTCTCCATCCCTCTCTCTCTGTTTCCCCTGTCTCTCTCAGGACGTCACTGATGACCCGGCAACCAGTTCTCTCCAGTTCTGTCCATCCCTCTCTCTCTGTTTTCCCTGTCTCTCTCAAAGCGTCACTGATGACCCGGCAACCAGTTCTTTCCATTTCTCTCCATCCCTCTCTCTCTGTTTTCCCTGTTTCTCTTAGGGTGTCACTGATGACCCGGCAACCAGTTCTGTTCAGCTCTCTCCATTTCTCTCCATCCCTCTCTCTCTGTTTCCCCTGTCTCTCTCAGGACGTCACTGATGACCCGGAAACCAGTTCTCTCCATCACTCTCTCCATCCCTCTCTCTCTCTCCCCTGTCTCTCTCAGAGCGTCACTGATGACCCGGCAACCAGTTCTCTCCAGTTCTCTCCATCCCTCTCTCTCTCTCTCTGTTTCCCCTGTCTCTCTCTTAGGGCGTCACTGATGACCCGGCAACCAGTTCTCTCCAGTTCTCTCCAGTTCTCTCTCTGTTCCCTGTCTCTCTCAGAGCGTCACTGATGACCCGGAAACCAGGTTTCTCCATTTATCCATTTCTCTCCATCCCTCTCTCTGTTTCCCCTGTCTCTCTCAGGACGTCACTGATGACCCGGCAACCAGTTCTTTCCAGTTCTCTCCATCCCTCTCTCTCTGTTTCCCCTGTCTCTCTCAGGGTCTCACCCAGTCTCTGAACCTCATGGGATAGTCGTGTTCAGCGAACTGTCCATCGTTACTCGTTACCTGCCCCCCCCCCCCAACTCCCCCCGCACCCTCCTCCTGCTTCCCACCCCCACCCCACGTCCATCCTTCCTCCCCCCTTCCTTTGTTCTTTGTTTGGGGGGGCAATGGAGGGCGTGTGGGTGAGGGGTGGAAGGGGGGGTGTGCAAATAAGTTTATGACTTTGATGATGCTAGGGATTTCCCAGTCAGTGTAGTTTGTGTCGTGGATCAGTTTTTCTTCTTTTGGTTTTGGGGTGGTTGTTGTCTTTCAATTGTGTTTTGTTGTGTGCTTGTTTTTTTGTGTTTGTGTTTTTCGCCAAAAGGAATGCGTTTTATCATGCAGTAGTATCAATCTCTTTGGCAAGATATTATCATCAGATCAGCAATACAAGCCGATCCCCCCCCCCCTCTTCCTCCCCTCCTCCCCACCTTTGTGTGTGTGTGTGTGTGTGTGTGTGTTGGTGAGAGTCCTGGTGTGTGTGTGTGGGGGGGGGGGTGTGAGAGTCTTGGTGTGTGTGTGTGTGTTGGTGAGAGTCCTGGTGTGTGTGTGTGTGGGGGGGAGAGAGTCTTGGTGTGTGTGTGTGTGTTGGTGAGAGTCCTGGTGTGTGTGGTGAGTCTTGGTGTGTGTGTGTGTGTGTGTGTGTGTGTGTGTTGAGAGTCTTGGTGTGTGTGTGTGTGTGTGGTGAGAGTCTTGGTGTGTGTGTGTGTGTGTGTGGACAGCCTGTGCAAGAAGTGAGCACCAAACCCAGCACATGGATCACAGACACGGAACTTGTGTGTGTGTGGAGTCGTGGTGGCCTAGTGACAACGCGTCTGCCAAGGAGGCGAGAGAATGTGAGCGTTCGGGATCCGATTCCACACTTAACAGAATTGTCTTCCCCTCCACTGACCTTTGAGTAGTGGTCTGGATCCTAGTCATTCGGATGAGAAGATTGACTGATGTCCTGTGTGTGGCATGCACTTGAAGCACGTAAAAGACTTCAGGGCAACAAGAGATTTTGCTCTTGGCAACAAAAAAAAATGTTATAGTAAAATCAACTCTAATATGAATATAAGCAAGCATGTATGTGTATGCGTGCGTGCGTGTATGCGTGTTTGTGTGTGCGTGCATGCGTGCGTGCGTGTGTGTGTGTGTGTGCAACATAAACCTGACTGAATGACAAGGAAAACGAATGATGAGCGGCTAAGGATAGCTCTCGGTAAGCTTTTCCCAGATGGGCAGCCTGTTGTGCAAATGGCTCCTTGTTTGTAACGTGCTCAGAGCTTAGTTTCTAACCGAGCACAGGCCATAATTTAATTATGCAAGTATTCATATCAACCAATAAGACCAAACTTATGAGTAATTGCATATTTTACACTCAATCAGTTAAAACTCCTTTTCTTGTTATTTAAGTGAAGTGGGGGGAACCTCTTGAAGTTCCAAAGGCAATATCTTTGTCTTTTGCCTTATAGATAGATCTCTATATAAATTATGATGGTTTGTACATGCGGGCACACACGCTCTCCCTCTCTCTCTCTGTCTCTCTCTATCTCTCTCTCTCTCCCTCTCTCTCTCTCGCTCTCTCTGTCTATCTCTCGCTCTCTCTCTATCTCTCTTCCTCTCTCTATCTCTCCCTCTCTCTCTCTCTATCTCTCGCTCTCTCTCTCTCTCTCTCTCTCTCTCTCTCCCTCTCTATCTCTCTCTCCCTCTTTCTATCTCTATCTCTCTCTCCCCCCTTCTCTCTATCTCTATCTCTCTCTATCTCTCTCTCTTCCTCTCTCTCTCTGTTTTTGGCTCTCTATCTCTATCTCTCTTTCTCCCCACCCCCTCTCTCTCTCTCTCTTGCATGCAGAGGAAAATGCTTCACCAAATCTGGCAAGCAAAATGCAGTCACATTTCCATCAAATCTACACACGCGCGCGCGCGCGCACGCACACACACATACACACACACACACACACACACACACACACACACACACACACACACACACACACACAGAGAGCTACAGACATCAAAGGAGCAGACAGATCACCCACCGTCAAGCAAGAAAGACAGCCATCAAACGCCATCACCACACCGCCACCTCGGTGACATGAACAGTGAGTTAATAAAAAGTCGGTCTCCGACTGTCCGCGGTAAGTGTCAGTAAGCTGCATCGTCAACACGAACTGTTCAACAGGACCTCTCATTGGCGACAGCATCAACATCAAAGAAAATAAAACACTGGGAACCATCATCTCTGTCAGACTCATACTGGCATCACTTACTGCAAATGAACTATTGTGACGCTAGCAGCTGGAAGCCACCCACCGCTTTGGTCTCGACACAAGTCACTGAGAAAGTGAAAGAGTTTATTCCCTTCCGTCATTTCTCCTTTCCTTCCTTCCTTCCTTCCTTCATTCATTCCTTCATTCATTCATTCATTTAATCATTTATTCATTCGTTTCATTCTCTCTTTCGTCCTATCTCCTACCTACTCTGATCAGTTGGGTTAAAACCTCGTGTGTCTGGCTTTAACTTGACCATTGATGTTCCATAAAATTAATGGTTTCAGTGAGTGTAGCACTGTGCTTTCGAGTCTTTGGTTTTTTACAATGGCCCTTTTAGAATGTTGAAGACATTTATTTGTTTGCTTCTTTGTTTGTTTGTCTGTCTGTTTTTGTTTTTTGGTTTGTTTGTTTTGTTTGTTTGTTTTGTGTTTTGTTTGTTTTTGTTTTGTTTTGTTTTGTTTTTGTTTGTTTTTGTTTTTTGGGGGGTTTTTTTGTTTGTTTGTATTTTCTCCATACACTTTTAGCATTTTCTGGTGAGTAAAGGGTGGAGGTTTTTTCGATCTCCCAGGTCAACTTATGTGCAGACCTGCTTGTGCCTGAACCGCCTTCGTGTGTATACGCAAGCAGATGATCAAATACGCACGTTAAAGATCCTGTAATCCATGTCAGCGTTCGGTGGGTTATTGAAATAAGAACATACCCAGAATGCACACCCCCGAAAACGGAGTATGGCTGCCTACATGGCGGGGTAAATAGAGAAAATGGTCATACACGTAAAATGTTACATATATGTCTGAGTGTATGTGTGCGTGCCTGAAATCTGATTGAATGACACAAGAAACGAGTGACGAGCGCCCAGTGGCAGCTGTCAGTCGTCTCTACCCTGGGAGGCAGCCTGTTGACCAAATGACCCCGTGTTTGTAAAGCGCTTGGAGCTTGGTCTCCGACCGAGGATAGGCGCTATATAAGTATCCATATCGTTCATTCATTCATTCATTCATTCATTCAAAGACGCAGCACGAAAAGTCGTAGAAGGTTTCTCGGACAAGGGTGATCAGCAGATCAAATCATCCCTTGAAGATCTTGTGTCAGCGACTGAAGATGTCTTATTTCTGTTTTAGGTATTTGCGGCATCCTGTTCAGAGAACTCAATCTCCATATTTTGGACACAATACATTAATCACGTCTCCATTCTCTTGCAGTTCGTCTATGCTCTTCCATGACAGACATTGAAAACTTTTCCTCTCATCTCGCGCGGAGATACTGGCTTAGTTGGGTGCATTCGGCCACTTTCATTGCACGTAATGGGGTTCTTTTCTAGGCGGACATGGATAATTTGTGCTCGCAGTGACAGCTTCCGAGGTGCATCAGGGCTTCATAGCACATGAATACTTTGTCACAAAAGAGACCAGACAGCTGTTTGATCAAGGCCTTGATGACCAGGCTGTTGAGCATGTTCACAGGACAGGGAAGGTTGCTGGAGGCCTGTGGGAATGACCAGGACCGACACTGCTAGAAACAAGTGGCGTGTCACCTACAACACTATACGCAATGTTCAACCTGACTGCTAGCGACGATGAGAGGATGAATCGCCACCCAAGGACTTTCGAGTGAAGAGGCTGAAAAGAGACGGAATTGACACACAAAAGCTGATCAGATTGTTTCCGACCTTCAATCCCTTTACATGCACATCAATCACTAGGGGAAACGTTGCCAGCGATCTCCTGGCAAGTGATCTGCTAAAGGAAAAACAAGGGTCGTGTCTGATTTTGTTGGAAACAGGCGTTTGAAGGAAATCATCGACTTCTGTGACAACGTTAAAACAAGCAAGCTTCCCGTGTCAGATAGTATAAAAACACTTCAGGTCAGTTCTGGGAAAGAGAAAGCCGTTGCAGTTAAGCAAGACAGAGAACTCTTCGGACAGTTGAAGCAAGAAGAGACGCTGACACTGACAAAGTGCTGTAGCAAGATTACCTCTTACTCTAGCAGCAGCTGACCACACACTGCGCCTGCCGCTGAACGATGCTGAACCAGACAAACTCCTCCAGCAAGGCCTCCCACAGATAGCTGCTCCACATGTCCGCCCAGCCTGCATGGCCAAGGTCCACAGCATGGAAATCAATGGAAATTAATAATAATATTAGTATTATTATTATTATCAAATCGGATGGGGGCGAAGATGTTTGGAAATATGAGTGTCAGTGTTGTGGAGCAGTTAGAGAAACTGTTCTGAAATTCATGCACCAGGGTTGGCTTAGTCTTCGATAGATATAACGAGCACACACAGTCATGTCTGCAGCTCAGACTAAGAGAGGTGAAGGAAAAAGAGCGATCAAACGAAGCCTCCAGTCAAGAAACCAAACTACCGGCCAGTGGGGCAGATT
>NC_134899.1:8244110-8246610 GCF_041734735.1 Babylonia areolata
AGTATTCACCAATGGTCAGGGTTCAAGGCCCCGTTTCAGCATAGTCTTGTGTCCATGAGAAATGCACTTTACTCCGATTTTCCTTACTAGTAACCTGGATTCGGCTGGGAGAGGTTAACACGGCGGAAGGAGGGGATTGAGCTGTGCATTCAGCTTCCTGTGCCGCTCTGTGACAATGAATTTGAATAAAAAGACAGACTTTTTTTTAAGACAACCGCCACTCTACCGACATTCCTGGGGAAATCTGGTTAACAGTAATTTTGTGCATGGCCCCAATAACTCTTTACGGAGTTTAGGGACAGAGAGAGGAGGGAGGGAGAGGAGAGGGGCTAGGGGTCGGGATGGAGAGTGGGTGTGGAGGAGGAGGGTGGAAGGTGAGGATTGGATTGGGTGCGGGGAAAGGAGGGCACGTGGAGGTGCGAGGTTAATTGATTGGGTTAATTGAGGAATGGGTTGAAGGTGGTGTTGGCAATACCGTCCTTTGTGGTGGTAGAGACAGTTTGTGGAACCGATGGTGATGCTGGTAATGGTTGCCACGATGGTGATTGTAATTATGGTGCTGGTAATGACGACTACAGTCTTGATTATAATGATGATGGCGGTGATGACGATGAAGACGATGTTGACAACGAAGATTACCAAGGCCATAGCGGAACCGATGATGTCGATGGCAATGGCTATTTTTTATGTTAACACTCATTGTCACAACCCATAAGGTGTTACCCATGTACCCCCGCACCTTCCCAGACTAGCTAACACCCCGACGACACAAACACAGACACAGAAAAGTTCAACTCGGTTCTTTACTGACATGTGATGAATCAAAGCACACCAAAAATTACCCCCTCCCCCCGCACCCCCCCCCCCCCCCCCGCACCCCTCCCCACCCCCACCCCCACAACCCCACACACACACACACACACACACACACAAGCGAAAGAACAACACTTCAGAGTTCGTCTGACTCGAACCACCCGGCACTGAAGACAGATGTGACTCATTCGCAGACTTGGGGTTTAAGGTTGGATTGGGCGAGAGGGGCAATGGAAAAGGATACGTTGGGAATGTGGAAGTCTGGAGCCAGCTGCATTGCTCGGACGGAAGAGCCTAGTATGGTCATAACCCGCTACTAACTGTGTGTAGTATGGAACTGACCAATGGCGTAGTTCGGTCAACGTAGGCATTTAGTCACGTATAACTGTCAAAACGTTAGAACCAAGCAATGCAACTGGCTCCTGGAGAGGGAGTGGGCGTGAGGAAACTGGGAAAAGGACAAGACGGCAGAGAAACGAAGACTGTTCCAGCGTCGAGCATGGGGCTCCGTTGAAGGCAGTGGCACGGGGAGAAAACCCACAGGAAAAAATCTGGAACAATGAGCTCCCAGTCTCTGTAGACTACACTCTTACAAGTTCAAAAGAATACCGCCCACCTGACCCCTAACTTCCTGAAGAAACATATATCAAACTAATCAGGGGGGCAAGAGAATACCTTATTACATACAGCCCCCTCTACACAAAAGCTACTAACATGAAATCACAAACCGTTTGTTATATTTCCCCAGTGATGAAAGGGTTAAACCCCCACACAGTTCGAAAGAGTCCATCACAAGGAACCCCAAATGACATGTCAGTGACTATCGTGATGGTCTCCAGCAATAGAAACAAAACCCAGTGATATTATATCACAAACTTACAATCTCATTTCAATTACTATAAAAATGTTTCGGAAAATTTATACTGAAGTTAGACACAGTTTCCATTACAAAGGAAATAAATTTGAAACAATAACCCGAGCTGAATACATGGCAAAATAACATACCTAAATACAACACAAAATTTCACTAATTCCCCAAATATGTAGAAATAAAAGAGTACTGGAATTAAAATATTTCCGATAAAACATTCCCCTGACCTTGCAAACGCCCAATACCCAATTCTCCTTGAAGACGACAAAAGTTACAAGTCACATCACTGATTTACAACACTACAAAGACAAACATACGACTCCCTCACCTGTCACCAGGTAGACACAGAGGCACACCACTGGCCCAGAGTGAAAACACAGACCACACACAGAGGAAGAGGGGTAACAAGGAAAACGCTCCACTAATTCTGTCAGACGGCACCCAACAGCTCACACGCTGGAACGGCGACCCGTCTCTTGAGAGAGCTTGGCATCAAAAGCGAAGATGAATCTTTCTTCTCAAACTGCATTAATTGCAGAACTCGCTCAGAGTTCAAAATGTTCAAGAACAAGGGCAGGCAATAATAGCGTCTGTTTAAGTGGTGTTATAACCAACAACAAAAATCGCTTCTTTCCACGGCGTCCTGGTTAAAGGATACCTTGTGTTTAAATATCAGGTTACAGTGTAGAAGTTCTGGTACATTCTGAAGTGAACCTTCGGTACAAATGAACCTTCAGTGCTTGTGCACTTGTAACCCGGAACCATTTAGGAATCGGAAACTACGTCATTTGTTTAGATCCCAAACAGCGCCTTTCC
>NC_134899.1:8251610-8254110 GCF_041734735.1 Babylonia areolata
AATTCGGGCTCTCCCCAGGGAGAGCGCATCGCTATACTACAGTGCCACCCTTTTCTTTTTCTTTTTTTTTACTGCGCGCAGTTTTATTTGTTTTTCCTATCGAAGTGGATATTTTCTACAGAATTTTGCCAGGAACAACCCTTTTGTTACCGTGGGTTCTTTTAAGTGCATGCTGTACATGGGACCTCGGTTTATCGTCTCATCCGAATGACTAGCGTCCAGACCACCACTCAAGGTCTAGTGGAGGGGGAGAAAACATCGGCGGCTGAGCCGTGATTCGAACCAGCGCGCTCAGATTCTCTCGCTTCCTAGGCGGACGCGTTACCTCTAGGCCATCACTCCACTTTGTCAGGGTCTGAGGGTGTGTGTGTGTGTGTTGGGGGGGGGGGGGATGCTCCAATATTCTGACCAATACTGCAGGCATATAATATCATGGATATTTATGATGATGTGAGAGTGCATTCTTGTCAAGGCAAGACCTGAACGGATCCCCCCCATGGCAGCATCTTAATAATCATCCAATTATCAATCATCATCATTGAAATATACGACACAAACTGGCCCGAATTCTGGGGCACGAAAATAGAATAATAGTCACCCCCCCCCCCCCCCCAAAAAAAAAAAACAAAAAACAACAACACCGAATTGATTATAAAGCTTAGTTTGCTGGAGTGCTGGCCTTGTGGAGAAAGCGTCTGCCACCAGGAAGTGAGAGTCGTGGCTTGGATTCAGAGGACAGCAGAGGTTTAGCTAAGTTGATTCCACAGCCCTCCTCACCGCCACCCACCTCTGTGTGTGTGTGTGTGTCTGTGTGTCCCTGTCTCTGTCTCTTTCTGTCTCTGTCTCCCTTTCTGTCTCTGTCTCCCTCTCTGCCTCTGTCTCTGTCTCTCTCTCTCTCTGTCTCTTTGTCTGTCTGTCTGTCTGTCTGTCTGTCTCTCTCTCTCTCTCTCTCTCTCTCTCTCTCTCTCTCTCTCTCTCTCTCAAAGAAATAGACTTACCACAGAAAGTCAAGGACCATCGAAAGAGATAAATCATTCTTTACTTCTTTCTTCTTTTTTTTTCTTTTTTTTTTTTCTTTTTACCCCTCTTCCTGTCACGCCAGCCTCCTCCTTCCAGACTTCCAGCACCACGTTCCACCACAACCACCACCACCACCACTGCTACCACCTCCTTCCCCTCCTCCACCTCCTCCTCCTCCTCCTCCTCCATCCTTTTCACTCTCCCCCTCTTCTCTTGTTGTCAGTGTCAACCAGCATAGCAACCATACTGTTTTCACAAAACAGGGAATCTCTTCGGGCTTGGTCCCTTGGTCAGGGACTGTGTGCCACGACTCTTCCCCCCCAACCCCCCACACACCCCACACCCCATCTCCATTCCCCTCTTAACCCCCTTCCACTCCTGCCACCCACCTCCCCTCCCCCTCAGCCCTCCTTCGTTCCCCTAGCGCACGATAATAATAATGATAAGAAGAAGAAGAAGAAGAAAGATGATAAGACATTCATATAGCGCATTCAAACATCTAATAGCGCTTTTTAGAATTAATCGTTCCGTCAGACACAGCATACTCTCTGTCTCTGTCTCTCTCTCTCTCTCTCTCTCTCTTGTTACTTTTTGTTGTCTTATGTGCGCTTATTTGTTTATGTATTTTGTTTATTTTGTTTATCACACACACACACACACACACACACACACACACACACACACACACAAACACACACACACACACACACACACACACACACACACACACACACACACACACACACACACACACACACACACACACACACACACACACACACAACCATCAGCCAACAGACCAAGCCCGACTGTTTTCCTCGAGAGGATCAAACTGTGGTAGGAAATGAGCTGCCAGTGCTGTCCTGTGAGCCCCATGATATTGTTTGTGTGGAGGGGGGAGGGGGTGGAGAGAGGGGGGATGGAGGGGGAGAGAAGATACCTCACGTCAGAAGTAAGACCTATGGACATAGACCGTTTTCTTTTCAATCGCCAAAGACGTGGAACAAGCTCCCTGATAACCTCCGTCATTCTGATTCCCTCGCATCTTTTAATTTAAATCTCGTCTCAAAACTCACCTTTTTACCCTCAGAAATAAGTTCAATTGTGGCAGGTCCACTTCCTTTGCGTTAGCTGTGCTTGACTATGTGTGTATACATATGTATGTGTATATAACTACATGCATGTATATGAATGTGTATTGTGTGTGCGTGTGTTTATGTAAGTTTGTGCCTGTGTGTGCGTATGTGTTAGGGTAGCTGTTAGATACACATGAATGTTAAAATGTATGCATGCAGTGTGTGTGTGTGTGTGTGTGTGTGTGTGTGTGTGTGTGTGTGTGTGTGTGTGTGTGTGTGTAGTCACATTTTGGTGTGTGTGTATGTAACATTGATGTAATGTTTGATGTTAAAAAAAGCGTTTTTGTATAGCACCTACATCGGATTTCTGAATGGTGCGCTATATAAGTATCCATTATTGTTAT
>NC_134899.1:8259110-8266610 GCF_041734735.1 Babylonia areolata
TGTGTGTGTGTGTGTGTGTGTTTGTACTCCCCCCCGTCTCATCATACACAGCGACACAAAGAAAGAACACTTGATTCCATCAGTTACCCCTTGATCGAAGATTGTATACGAAGGGAACACTGGCGCGTATAGAATGATTTTCTGTTCAGTTGATTAGGCAGCATAATGCAATGTCTGTAATACTTTGGCGGTTTGTTTTTTGGTTTGGTTTTGTTATTGTTGTTTTTGTTTGTTTGTTTGTTTGCTTTGTTGTTGTTTTTTTTTGTTGTTGGGGTTTTTTTGTTGGTTTGTTTTTTGTTGTTGTTGTTGTTTTTTGTTTGGGTTTTTTTGTTGTTTTTGTTGTTTTTTTGTTTGTTTGTTTGTTTTATGTTTGTTTATTTGTTGTTGTTTTTTGGGGGGATGGAGGGTGTTGTTGTTTTTTTGGGGGAGAGTTTTGTGGGGGGGGGGGGGGGGAGTTGTTTGTTCGTTTATTTTTGTTTGTTTAAATCTTCTGTCTCAGTGCGTCCAGACGAAGAACAGGCCTATCGTTTAATTAATGTACAGATGATAGCACATGCCACATCAGGGCTGAAGACATTTCATTGAAAGAAAAACACATAAAAGTTAAGTTTAGTTCATTTTCTCAAGGGGGCGTCAGTGCGACCTGACAAATCCACATACGCTGTATCACATCTACTAAGCTAATGCCTGACCAGCAGCGTGACCTGATGCACTTAGTCAAGCCCTGGGGGAACATGATAAGAAGAAACTTTAAAAACTCAGAGAAAACGAAAACACAAGATTGTCCAAAATTGTATGACGCTTCAGCCCAAGGGGATTCAAAACAAAATGAACAACGTAATGTACACAGAACGGGCGACGACAATATATAGACATTGTGGTATCAAATACGTAGCACACCAGTAATGCACAGCAGTTTTTGCGTATGCGTTCATTTGACAACCAGTCATTTAAACGAAGAAACAAAATCAAGAAACCAAACCATAGAGCAAGATGGAACACACCAAAGTAGAGAACAACCACGTCGCTTCCTCCCAGTCGCGTCAAACCTGATGGGGCGGAAAAAGAACATCAAGGACTTCTTCTTCAGCGTCCCTAGGCCATGTTCAGACGGTCAGTCCAGAGTAGATTACGAAGTCCGCTGTCCGCTGGAGCTCTGCCGCCGTTCCCCACAACTCGCCCTGGAGCGCTGCGGGACTGGACCAGGTCTGGCGCCTCAGCTCTTCGTGTAGTGGGCAGTCTTGCAGGACTTGGGCTGGACATTTACATTTGTGATCAAGGACGTGAACCCAGGACATGCCTATGGCGTTGACCACACCGTCAGTAAATCGCGAGATAATAAATGACCTCTGACTGCTGAACCTAGGTGAAAGTGGAGTGATGGCCAAGAGGTAACTCGTCCGCATAGGAAGCGAGCATCTGAGCACACTGACTCGAATCACGGCTCAGCCGCCGATATTTTCTCCCCCTCCACTAGGTTGTTCCTTCCTGGCAAAATTCTGTAGAAAAATCCACTTCGATAGGAAAAACAAATAAAAATACACGCAGGAATAAAATACACAAAAAATGGGTGGCGCTGTAGTGTAGCCCGAATTTCACAGAGAGAAATCTGTTGTGATAAAAAGAAATACAAATACAAATGTGATCAGTGTGTCATCGTTTTTAACTGCATTTCCTACAAGTGGTACACATTACAATGATGCAATTGAGGGTGCTGAACAAACGTAATATAATCACAAGAAGAAGTCCCTGCGAAGAATGGTGACTGACACTTCTGATCTTACCTCACTGAGGCGACAGCTCTTCACTGACACTGCTGATCTTACCTCACTGAGGCGACAGCTCTTCACTGACACTCCTGATCTTACCTCACTGAGGCGACAGCTCTTCACTGACACTGCTGATCTTACCTCACTGAGGCGACAGCTCTTCACTGACACTCCTGATCTTACCTCACTGAGGCGACAGCTCTTCACTGACGATCACATCCTGATCTTACCTCACTGAGGCGACAGCTCTTCACTGACACTCCTGATCTTACCTCACTGAGACGACAGCTCTTCACTGACACTCCTCATCTTATCTCACTGAGGCGACAGCTCTTTACTGACACTGCTGATCTTACCTCACTGAGGCGACAGCTCTTCACTGACACTGCTGATCTTACCTCACTGAGGCGACAGCTCTTCACTGACACTGCTGATCTTACCTCACTGAAGCGACAGCTCTTCACTGACACTCCTTATCTTACCTCACTGAGGTGACAGCTCTTCACTGACACTGCTGATCTTACCTCACTGAGGTGACAGCTCTTCACTGACACTGCTGATCTTACCTCACTGAGACGACAGCTCTTCACTGACACTGCTGATCTTACCTCACTGAGACGACAGCTCTTCACTGACACTGCTGATCTTACCTCACTGAGACGACAGCTCTTCACTGACACTGCTGATCTTACCTCACTGAGACGACAGCTCTTCACTGACACTGCTGATCTTACCTCACTGAGGCGACAGCTCTTCACTGACACTGCTGATCTTACCTCACTGAGGCGACAGCTCTTCATTGACACTGCTGATCTTACCTCACTGAGGCGACAGCTCTTCACTGACACTGCTGATCTTACCTCACTGAGGCGACAGCTCTTCACTGACACTGCTGATCTTACCTCACTGAGGCGACAGCTCTTCACTGACACTCCTGATCTTACCTCACTGAGGCGACAGCTCTTCACTGACACTGCTGATCTCACCTCACTGAGGCGACAGCTCTTCACTGACACTGCTGATCTTACCTCACTGAGGCGACAGCTCTTCACTGACACTCCTGATCTCACCTCACTGAGGCGACAGCTCTTCACTGACGATCACATCATGTCAGCAGCAGTGTATTGGTTAAAGGAACAGTCAATATTAAAGAACTAACTGCACAACAAATGTAACACACGAAATATCCGTGTACACCATTGCTAAAATGTAAACAAAGTAAAACGCTAACAAACAACATACATGCCCCGGGCACTCAAAATAATACAACACAATAAAAGCATCTTGTCCCGAAGGAGACTCAAATAGTAACGTATTTTTAAAACAGAACCGGTGAATGGATCAACAAGGCGATTTCCGGTAACTCTTGGAAGGTACTGTGGTACTTTCGCGCGCGAGCACGCATGCACGCACGCACGCACGCACACACACACACACACACACACACACACACACACACACACACACACACACACACACACACAGAAGCAGAGATAAAGACAGATGTTTTATTCATAAAGGCCATGGACCCCTCAAGAGGCTGTACATTAACTTCACAAAACGTGTTCAGATTATCTCGTTATTATGCACATCGTGTTTTAAAACACAAAAAGAGAGAGACTGAAAGAGAGCAGGGAGGGATGGTAAAGATATTCAAGAGGCCGAGACGGTAATTTACTGGCTGTAAGAGAGGGAGACTGAGAAACAGAAGTGCTCACTTCTCCAGTTCCTCACCACCCTCCAACTCCTCCTCCTCGGCAGCCTCCTTCCAGACGTCCTCCCTGGCCTGACCAACCAAAGGACTGACCACTGCGTTCTGTCAGGAACACAGCCTCCCCCCCCCCCCTCTGAAGAGAATCAAGCACCCAGCCTAACCCCCCCCAATCTCAACCCCACCACCTTCCACCGATTCATCGTCAACCTATATTTTTACATTACTGAAAAGAGTCATCTTCCATCTTGACCGCTGGTCAGGGACTGTTATTTCCATCCTTTCTCTGGCCTTCCTCCTCTACCTCCACGCCACACCACGCCCCCCCACCCCACCCCCCTTCCCATTCCCCCTCCCTCCCCCGTCTCTCGACACATCATCATCACCATCCTACATTACTCTCTTCTCTTCCCCCCCTCCCCCCCCCCCCCCCCACTCCAAGACCACCCAAAGCAGCAGACTACCGATTCCGACCGTTTTCCTCCAAACAAACCCCACGTGACCAAACGGGGCTGGATAGGAATCAGCTTGTGCTGTAAACCTTAAACCCCATGGCGTGTTTTTGCAGGGCGAGGGGGGGGGGGGTGGATGAGGTGGCGGTGGTGGTGTGATTTGGTGGAGGGCGGAGTGGGGTTGGGGAGGAAGAGATGGGGGGGGGGTCAAGGAGGGAAAGTAACTGGTAACTAGTTTTCCTGATCCCCTTGGTACTTGGGGGTGGGGGCGGGGGGAGTGGGGCGGGGGGTGTGCATTGTCTGGTACTGGTCATTTGCGGTGTGTTTGTGATGGGCGTGAATTATAGTGAGAGAAAGGGGGAGGGAGGGAGGGGGAGAGAGAGAGAGAGAGAGAGAGAGAGAGAGAGCTGTATGAAGGAAGACAGGAAAGGGGAAGACAGGGAAAGGGATGTGAGGGGCTGGGAACAGAGGACGTGGGTAATCGAAAGGAAGAGAAAGAAACGGAGATAGGGAAGGGGAGAAAACGGAGGAGGATGCCCGGGAGAGGCTGGGAATTATGATAATTATGACTCTGAGGAGGCAGTGGAGGCCAACAACATCCCCATCAAACACAAGATCAAACTCCTGCATGCACTGGTACATTCCATCTCCCTGTGTGCATCTGAGACATGAAACCCTCACGGCAGATTCGGAACGAAAGAATTCCAAGCAATGGAAACGAATTGTTAACGCAAGATATTAAAACATCAGATACGCTGATGACATCACCACAGAATAAGTGCACCAAACCATCAAGCTTGCCACGTAACAAGACACAGTGGCCTTGTTAGAACAATCCTCCGATGAAATTATGATTGGAGGGAGACGGAAGAGAAGACAGAAAGAAAAACAAGAGAGGCAAGGCCTTCAAGACTCACTTGTGATAGATTAAGTCCCCTAGCATTAATTACAGAGTAATTTCCCTTTTTTTACTATCTGCACCAAAACGTTTGCAAAATAAATAAAAAATTCCATGCTTAGCAAAAGAAATTCCTGTTTGAACAAAAAATGATAATAATGACTCCTCTTGTTGTTGTGTCAGAATAAGAGGTCAAAGTGCCAAGTTTAGAGAATACAAAAAAATATAAATATAACAGCAAATGCAGTTTGCATATAATTAGGCTTTTTTGTGCCCATCCCAGAGGTGCAATATTGTTTTAAACAAGATGACTGGAAAGAACTGAATTTTTCCTATTTTTATGCTAAATGTGGTGTCAACTGACAAAGTATTTGCAGAGAAAATATCAGTGTTAAAGTTTACCACGGACACACAGACACACGGACACACACACTCACACACACACAGACAACCGAACACCGGGTTAAAACATAGACTCACTATGTTTACACAAGTGAGTCAAAAAAAAAACCAAAAAAAAACGGTGGACAGGAAACCCCAATGCAAAGGCCCAGGCTTTGACTCACAACTTGTGGAATCTCGCGAACTGTTCTTCTTGTGCGATGCCCAGATGACACTTCACAGAGTTAAGGGACAAAAAGAGGAAGGGGTGGTAGGGAGAGACACGCAGAGAAAGACATGGACAGACAGAGAGACAGGACAGACAGATACATTTTGAGCAATTTGTATGATAAATTGACTGTAAACAGACAGATACAGGCAGAAACAGAGAGAAAGACCCCTCCCCCTTTTTTTCTTTTTTTTTTTTTTCCTTTTGTTTTTTTGTTTTCTCCCCTTTTTTTCTTTATTCTTTTGTTTATTTATTCATTCCTTCTATCTTTCACTTATTTGTTGATTTATTTTTCGTTATCTTTATTCATTTCTTTGGGGGTGGGGGGGGGGGGTTCTCTCCTGTTTTAGGTGTTTTCATAACATTTCCTTTTTCTTTCATTATTTTTTTTTACGCTTATGTTGGGTTTTTTGTGTTTGTTGTTGTTCTTTTTGTTGTTGTTGTTATTTTGTCCTGTCTGCATTTCCTTGCCCGTCTGTCTTTTTTTCTTCTGTGTTTCCTTCTTTGATTTTATTTCTCTTTTCTTTACATTCCTTTTTTTTATCTGTTTCTCTGTCTGTCTGTCTTCCTTTCATTGTCTTTCTTTACATTCCTTTTTTTTTATCTGTTTCTCTGTCTGTCTGTCTTCCTTTCATTGTCTTTCTTTACATTCCTTTTTATCTGTTTCTCTGTCTGTCTGTCTTCCTTTCATTGTCTTTCTTTACATTCCTTTTTTATCTGTTTCTCTGTCTGTCTGTCTTCTTTTCATTGTCTTTCTTTACATTCCTTTTTTTTATCTGTTTCTCTATCTGTCTGTCTTCCTTTCATTGTCTTTCTTTACATTCCTTTTTTATCTGTTTCTCTGTCTGTCTGTCTGTCTTCCTTTCATTGTCTTTCTTTACATTCCTTTTTTATCTGTTTCTCTGTCTGTCTGTCTTCCTTTATTGTCTTTCTTTACATTCCTTTTTTAATCTGTTTCTCTGTCTGTCTGTCTGTCTTCCTTTCATTGTCTTTCTTTACATTCCCTTTTTTATCTGTTTCTCTGTCTGTCTGTCTTCCTTTCATTGTCTTTCTTTACATTCCTTTTTTATCTGTTTCTCTGTCTGTCTGTCTTCCTTTCATTGTCTTTCTTTACATTCCTTTTTTATCTGTTTCTCTGTCTGTCTTCCTTTCATTGTCTTTCTTTACATTCCTTTTTTATCTGTTTCTCTGTCTGTCTGTCTTCTTTTCATTGTCTTTCTTTACATTCCTTTTTTTTATCTGTTTCTCTATCTGTCTGTCTTCCTTTCATTGTCTTTCTTTACATTCCTTTTTTATCTGTTTCTCTGTCTGTCTGTCTGTCTTCCTTTCATTGTCTTTCTTTACATTCCTTTTTTATCTGTTTCTCTGTCTGTCTGTCTTCCTTTATTGTCTTTCTTTACATTCCTTTTTTAATCTGTTTCTCTGTCTGTCTGTCTGTCTTCCTTTCATTGTCTTTCTTTACATTCCCTTTTTTATCTGTTTCTCTGTCTGTCTGTCTTCCTTTCATTGTCTTTCTTTACATTCCCTTTTTTATCTGTTTCTCTGTCTGTCTGTCTTCCTTTCATTGTCTTTCTTTACATTTCTCTTTCTTAATTTGTTTTTTCTCTTTTCTTTGTCTTTTGTTTCTTTATTGGTCTTTCTTTCTTTCTTTCTTTCTTTCTTTACCTTTCTTACTTTTTGCCTTTCTTTCGTTATTTGTTTTTTCTTGAACTTTTGCCTTCTTTTCTTTATCTTCCGTCTTTTCTTTCTTGGTTTGTCCTTTCTTTCTTTAGCTTTTTTTTTTTTTCTTCAGTTGCTTCCCTTTTTTGTCTTTTTTTTTCTTTCTTTTTTGTGTGTGTGTGTGTTTCTGTTTTTTTCTTTTCTTTTTTTTTTTTCTTTATTCGTCTCTTTCTTTTTTTTTTTCGTTCTATGCTTCCCCCTTTTTCTTGTCAGACAGACAGGGAGAAAGAACACTTGATTACCCCTTCATATGAGATTGCAGACGCAGAGGAGAGTACCACCCCGTGCAGGATGATTTTTTCCCCCCCCCGTTCAGTTGATTACACGGCGTTATGTGATGT
>NC_134899.1:8276610-8289110 GCF_041734735.1 Babylonia areolata
AAGAAAAACGCGATCGCTTCTTACCGAACATCACCTTCGTTCCGGCAACTGGGAAGTGGTAATATGGTGTTTTCGGATTCTGGAACGAGCTTCAAGGAAATGAAACTGTTAATGATCCGGAAAAACGACTTTAATTCGGGAGACTTACAAGCTGTTATCGGTATGACTGTGAATATTTTTTTCCTACAACGTTTAAGCCAAATTTGGTATTGGCAGACAACGTATTTCCAGAGAAAATTGCAATTCAAAGTGTACCATGGTCACACACACACACACACACACACACACACACACACACACAACCGAACACCGTTTTTTATGGTGTGTGTGTGTGTGTGTGTGTGTGTGTGTGTGTGTGTGTGTGTGTGTGTGTGTGTGTGTTTTGTATGTGTGTGTCAAAAATTGAAAAAGACCGACCTGACAGGAACTCTACATGTCACCTTTTTCGAGACATTCAGCAAAATCCACTACTTCTGAATGTGCACCATAACTTTAGGTTCGGTGATGTAGAAGTACTGAACTTGTCCTCCAATAAACGGACGGATACCGGACCGCCTTTAAAAAAAAAAAAAAAAAAAAAGACAGCGGGTACCTCGAGTTATGGCGCTTGGCAGTCGACTGGACGTTGTCCTGTCTCGTCCAGTGCGGAATGTGACATTTACGGTGAAGACAAGAAATCGAGTGTGCACGGGTTCGAGTTCTATATGATGCGGGCAAACCTCCTCCCCACCTCCACTGGACCTTGAGTGGTGGGCTGGACGCTAGTCATTCGGATTGGACGATAAACTGAGGTCCCGTGTGCAGTGTTCTTAGCGCACGTGAAACAACAGAGCAAACAACAAAAGGGTCGTTCGTAGCAAAACTGTGTGCAAAAAGTCACTTTGATGGTAAAACAAATGGTATTGTAAACAGAAAAAAAAGGAAGAGAAAGAAAATATATATATTTAATATGCATGGCGCTGCACTGTAGCCACGCAATGTGCCTGAGAGAGCAGCCCGAAATTCACACAGAGCGATTGTGTTGTGAGAAAAAGTGTTACAGTACAATACGATACATTACATTACAACACAACACAATACAACATGAAACGACACAACACAATACAGTACAACACAATACAATACAATACAATACAAAGGATGTGACGATTGTCACAAGGATGTTATTTCCTTGCCGATCAATTGGAAAAAGTTTGTGGTAACCGGAACCACATGTGAATCACCGGAAACGGAACACAATCCATCTTCCTCGTGGCTCTTTACTGCAACTTCAAAGTTTGTAATAACGATTTTTTCAATTGTTTGTCTTTCACAAAAGGGACATAAAGTGCTACATAAGCAGGAACATAAACAAAACATCCCAACTGTGTTTATCAATTGAACACTCCCTGAGTTACACATCAGGACAGAAATCGATGGATCCGCGAGAATGCACCACACGCATGTGCGCACGCTCATTAGCACACACACTCACACATACACTGGCGCGCACACAAACACAATAGAGAGAGAGAGGCACACTAAAAAAAAAACCGTAATAACCCACTCAAGAAACAACAAGAAACCCAGATATGTGGAAGCACTGATCGAAAAATAATGAAATCAAACCACTTATCCATTAGTATAATACCACACAGAAAAAGAAGTCAATGTGTAAGTGAGAAATAGAAAAAGAGAGAAAGAAGAAGAAAAAAAAAAGGACGCAAATAAAAAGGAAGAAACCAGTCTTTTCCAAGAACTCCGTGACCTGCGGATAACAGATGGCCAAACTCAAGGAAAGACAAGTACAGTTGATCGCTTCGACCTGAAGAACCACGCATGTCACTTTCAACAGGCACTCCGAGACAACCGGTGCTTAATGTGTACCAATTTCAGGTTCGGGGTCCCTTAAGTGCTCGCTTATCCCCCCTTCAAACGGGTAGAGACACACAAAAGACCGCCGGCCGTCCCCTGATTTACGACCGCTGGCTATCGACCGGACACGATTGGTCCCATCCAGGGGCGGAAGGTCACATTGACAGGGGCGGGGTTGGGTCCCAGGGATCTCGTTATCTTGCCACGCCATTAGCTAAAGTTAGTGATGACCGGCTCCACTTGTGTGCATCTATCTCCGCATCCTCCTCATCTTATTTTTTTCTTCTTCTTCTCCTTCCTCCTCCTTGTTCGTCCTCTTTCTCCTTCACCACATCCAATTCTTCTTCTTCTTCTTCTTCTTCTTCTTCTTCTTCTTCTTCTTCTTCTTCTTCTTCTTCTTCTTCTTCTTCTTCGTCTTCTTCTTCTTCTTCTTCACCACATCCAATTCTTCTTCATCATCTTCTTCTTCTTCTTCTTCTTCTTCTTCTTCTTCTTCTTCTTCTTCTTCTTCTTCACCACATCCAATTCTTCTTCTTCTTCTTCTTCTTCTTGTTCTTCTTCTTGTTCTTCTTCTTCTTCTTCTTCTTCTTCTTCTTCTTCTTCTTCTTCTTCTCCTTCTTCTTCATCACCACATCCAATTCTTCTTCTTCTTCTTCTTCTGCTTCTTCTTCATCTTCTTCTTCTTCTTCTTCTTCTTCTTCTTCTTCTCCTTCTTCTTCATCACCACATCCAATTCTTCTTCTTCTTCTTCTTCTGCTTCTTCTTCATCTTCTTCTTCTTCTTCTTCTTCTTCTTCTTCTTCTTCTTCTTCTTCTTCTTCTTCACCACATCCAATTCTTCTTCTTCTTCTTCTTCTTTCACTATGTTCTTGGGCTGCAGCTTGCACCGTTCTCTGGTTTTTACGTCGGCCATTATGGCAGCCATTTTTTCCTATTCGGCGGGGGCGTAGTGGGGGGGGGGGGGGGGTATGTATGCTGGGAAAGTTCGTGTTCACCCGTTCGCTCATTTCTACTCGAGGTCTTTTACGTATATGATACCATCCGCCATTTCCGCAGCCGTATTCCGTTTTCAGGGACGGGTGTATATGCTGGGTGTATTCGCGTTTCTATAATACATCAAACGTTGGCACATTTTACGGGGATCTGTAATGTGTGTGTGTTTGATCTTCTGATGTGTGTACAGACGGTGAATGGGGGTTTGGACACCAGAAAGTGCACACGTGTATTGCCCGGGGTGTCTGGGAACGATCACAATCCAGGATGGATGGGTAGTGTGGGTGGGGGATGTAGGGGGTGGGGGGAATCAACTGTCCGAGAAATATGCCCCGTGTTGAAAAGAGAGAGAGAGAGAGAGAGAGAGAGAGTCTGTGTGTTCGTGTGTGTGTGTGTTCGTGTGTGTGCGTGTGTATGTGTGCGTGTGTGTGCGTGTGTGCATGTGTGTGTGTGTGTCCATCTGTCTGTCTGTATGTGTGTGTGTCTGTGTGTGCGTCTGTGTATGTGTGTGTGTGTGTCTGTCCGCCTGTCTGTCTGTCTGATTGTCTGTAGTGGGAAAGATGTGGGGGAGTTGCAGGGTTTTGTTTGTTTTTTGTTGTTTTTGCGCGCGTGTGGGAGTGTGTGTTTGTGTGTGTGTGTGTGTGTGTGTGTGTGTGTTAGAGATAATTGTATGTAGGAATACAGACAGGAAATAAATTACTTCCAGAAAGAAATTAGATAGCAACGAAGAAATAGACGAATCAAGAGAAATGAACGAAAGATTGTGATCAATATGGATTTAAGACGTGAGCGAATGTGGGCGAAAGAAACAAACAGGAAATAGAAATGAAAAATAATTCAAGAATAAAAAGCGAACATGTACAACTGAAAAGAGACAAAAACTGAATACAGAATTGGTATATATATATATATATATATATATATATATATATATATATATATATATATATATATATATATATATATATATATAACACAATAATTTGAAGAAAAGGATGAGAAGATAAAGAAGGAAAAGGAAAAACCAGCAGGGAGAAAAAGACATGAAGAAAAAAAAAGGGGGTGGTTGTAGGATATGTATTCAGGTAAACTTAATTAGGGAAGCAACAATGAATTTCACAGGGAACTTCGTATTGTAACCAGTTGTGGTGCTGCAGAGGAAGTTGGCAGAATGGTTAAGACGCTTACCTGCCCTTACAGCGGTGTCCCTGAGGGTCTGGGTTCGAATCCAGGTCTCTCCCTTCCTTCCATGTTTGACACGAACATCGAGCTGAGCGTCTAGTCATTCCGACGAGACGATAAACCATGTTGCCGCGTGCGGCTCGCACTTGGTGCACCGAAAAAGAACCCATAACTTGTGGAGAGGGTAGTAAAAAAAAAAAAAAAAAAAAAGGTCTGTGCATGGGACTTGAACTGATGGACACTGGCTTCTCAGTGGGGTGCATTACCACTGGGCCACCGCTCCCCATAGATTCAGAATGGAAACCAAATTATCAGTCCGTCCTCCCAGCCTGGTCTTTGAGATGGAACATCGCACCGCAGGGACATCACCAATGCCCGAAGGAAAGACAATACTGGAAGACTACTTCAAGAAATGAGCATTTAAGGAAGGGAAACGATTCAAACATTTGATGAGGAGAGAAAGAAAAAAAAAACAGTACAGGGAGGCGAAACTGGAATCAGGACAAAAAAAAACAACAACTGATTTCTAGAAAGTGCAGCAAAATATGTTTGGGGAAAACAGAAGGCTAAAAGGAATATATGCAGTTGATTCTTTCTGAAGTTTTCTTAGTCGGACGCTCCATCCGTTCGGCTAATGTTTCACCATTTCAGTGTTGTTGTTGTTTTTTTTCCAATATTGTTTCACTCCCACACTCCCACAAGGTATGTGCAAGCAACGTAGGGGTATTGAGAGGAGAAGGGTAGGTTCGTGAGGAATGGGGGAGGTGATGCGAAGTGGTGGTGGTGGTCTTCATGAAAAACCGGTTCTGTATTTCCCGTCGGTTGATTCGTTTTCGATACGTTCGTTTATTTGTTTACAGTCTGTTCATCTAAAATGATGATATTAGACTGAAACGTTTTCGATATATTTGCTTAGAAACTCCAGTTTTGTCCGAGCCATTTTTTGCTTTGGTCGTTCTGCTCTGTTGTTGTTTTGCAATACACTGTCCACAGTTTTCTTTGCTTTTTTGCTTACTTATTTATTTATGTATCGTTGCTTCATGTGTTGGAATATCAGCGACAGACGTTGGTGTAAGGAAATAGCCTACTCTCTTGGAAAACATAGCAGTTCTTCCATTACTTTGTTTTCCTGAATCTTTCTCACTATTTGTTTTATTCTGCTTTTCACCCCATTTTAGGGTGTTGGAGATGATCAGGAGCAACAGTCATCACCCTGGAATGGATCCATCTGAAATATTGAAATATCAACAGCGTTGCTTTAAACATCCGAGTTATATTTGCAATACATAAATGTGTCAAAATGTCATCAGCACTATAAAATGTAGGGAACGGATCTATTCGTTCGACTGTAAGATTTTATACCATTTTATTCCAGTTAAACAAGTATTTCTGCGAGTAACTGCCAACTGATATTTCAAAGACTGAAAAATGAAGTAGGTTTCCATATATCATTCTGAATGAACTGACCACGTAAGGTATCATATGCCTTTCAGACAAAAAGTGGAAAATTAATCACCAGTGATATTCATTTTATAATCTATACATATTCTTTTATCATTTGTAAAAAAAAAAAATCTTTTAAATTAAAAAAAAACCAGAATTTTTTTAATTTAAAAAAAAAAAAACCAGGCTGGACCTTTAACACTGTCACAGTCTGGGAATCAAAGCTTAACAATTTTTAAACGAGATTTTTCGAGTTCGTTTTTCGCGTTTTCGTACTCTTTTATTTCTGATTCTGAACCAACCAGGTGAATACATGTTTGTTCAGTGTAGAAAGGCGTACTAATAATGCGTAGCTCCCCATGTAATGCTCCTGCTGAAGAGAACACAACAAAACCTGATGTGCTGTGTACCCATCGTGTCCAGAATCAGCTTCATACATAGAAAACTGGAAAAGCTGACTTCACTGCTGAACCTTGGTACAATAAAATCAGTATGACGTATATAAAAAGTGCAGTTTCTACATACGTTCGGTTTGAGCATATAATTTTTCACTGTAGCTTGATGAAGCCTTTTGTACACGAAAGTGTGTCTTCACAAGTGACTGAGAACGTTGATGTTTTTGACTTTTTGCATTCATTATCAGTTGTTTCGCTTGTCAGTTTAACGACTTCTCTTTTACGAAGTCCTTTAAGTAATTTCCTGTAACTGTATTTAGAGGGGGTTTTTTTGTTTGTTTTGTTTTTCTTCCAAATTTCACCCACATTTTTACCCTCATTTGCCCAGTTTCCCCCAACCCTCCATTCATCCACATCTCCCACCCCTTCTAACCGATAATACTCAGATGTATTCATAAATACTTTAACAAAATGTCTTCAATCACCGATATGTGTGACGGGACATTAAACAAAAATTCCTCCTTCCTCCTTCTCGGTTTGATTTTGTTGAGAAAAAGGGATGCAGTCTGAAGAGCAAAAAGTCTCAATAAAGAACGATGATGACCGACATCATGAGCTTATAAGGGGGAATCTGATCTCAGTGAAATGACAAAAACTTCAGTGACGAGAATCATTGGTCAGCAGTAGTTAAGGGGTTAAACCAAACTTCACGACCGATCGCTTTCACACTCCTTCTCCAGAACCTACTGCTACCACCATTTCTTCTTCTTCTTCTTCTTCTTCTTCTTCTTCTTCTTCTTCTTCTTCTCCTTCTTCTTCTTCTTCTTCTTCTTCTTCTTCTTCTTCTTCTTATTATTATTATTATTATTATTATTATTATTATTATTATTATTATTATTCGTTCGTGGGCTGCAACTCCCGCGTTCCCTCCTGTGTACATGAGTGGAGTTTTACGTGTATGACCGTTTTCACCCCACCGTGTAGGCAGCCATACTCCGTTTTCGGAGGATTGCATGCTGGGTATGATCTTGTTTCCATAATCCACCGAACGCTGACATGAATTACAGGATCTTTAACGTGCGTGTTTGATCTTCTGCTTGCGTATACACACGAAGGGGGTTCAGGCACAAACAGGTCTGCACGCATGTTGACCTGGGGGATCGGAAAAATCTCCACCCTTTACCCACCAGGCGCCGTTACCGAGATTCGAACTCGGGACCCTCAGATTGAAAGTCAAACGCTTTAGTACCACCATTTGTTTCCGCAGAGACATTGAAAGCAGTCAGCCCGAGCCTTGCCGAGGGACAGTGACAGTGACCATTGTCGGGGACAGAGTTCCCGCTGATGGTGTGGCATGACGGGCCCCGTGGCAGGAGGGAGCCACACACAGAGCGCGGCCTGTAATTAAGGGAAAAGGTCTGGCGCCTCTTCTCCTCCAGGGCCGGATTTCTACACCATCGTCGGCTGATGAGATTCACGGCGTTTTCTCTGCCGCTTCTTTTTTTCTTTTTTTTTTTTTTTTTTTTTTTTTTTTTTTTGCGACGGGCGCTGAGCGTGAGAGGGCTTTGCTATCCATCATGAGGGTTCGGCACTGTCACCAGAGTCTCTTTCAGGGAAAGTTAGGGGTGGTGGTGGTGTTCCTGGTAACTGAGCTTCTGTGGACAGACATAAGTAGTTCAAGTACTTTGAGATTGTTTGAATTTTTTTTTGTTGTTGTTGTTGTTTAGTTGCCTGCCAAGGAATTGCCTTGTGAAAACTGCCACAAAATGGGATGCTATAAGCAGCAAAAAAAAAAAAAAGGTTGGTTAACTCTCTCCATACGAACGGCGAAAGAGACGACGTTAACAGCGTTTCACCCCAATTACCATCATCAAAATATTGCAAGAGGAAGGCTCTTATACTGAAGAGGTGAATGTTGACAAAGAATACCACAATTCTTACGACGGAAGCTAAAGGTTGGGTCATTCAGACACCCACTGGACATCCGAGGGGGTCTGTGTAGAGGAGAAGAGAGGACTGGCCGTACTGAGCGAGTTAACACCAGTGAAAAATGAAGGAAGCCTCTGTCTTTTGACAATCTCCATGTAATATGAATTCGGCAGTCGTTGAATTAGCACCCACACAATAATTGGAAGCAAAACTATGAAAATATATGTTATTATAGAGTTATAGATAAGAGAAAAAGCCTGTATCTTCTTACATTTGTTGCTGACCTGTTTGATTTGGTGTGCAAGTGTATATACGAAAAGGGTGCGTGGGAGCGTGCATATGGGCGGGTGTGCACGGTCGAACATTTGTGTGTCACTATGTTTCAAATAGTGGAAGGTGATATTGTTATCGGACTTGCTTTGCTATGACTCTCTTGAATGTGATTTTGTTATCTATGTTGTATGCCAAAGTTGACTGTTTTGCTTGCAACCTGTATGTATCACAGACTTCACCACACACTTGATTTGTAATACTGAGATAACAAAGTTATTCTGATTCTGAACCTCATTGTTTCCGGCATAAGATGTTACAGTCACTTCGTATTGTTTTGGTTTTTTGTTTAAAAAAAATGTAGACGAAATTGTTTTCCTACGCTTTCATTGTGAGCCCTATACAAGTACATTCGCTCGCGCTCGCGCACACACACACACACACACACACACACACACACACACACACACACACACATAGTGAAGTGAGTGCAAGAGACACAATGCCCAGAGCAACATGCAGCAGACATTAGCAAACAAACGCTCATCAAACGTTGAAAGAATTGAAAATTGTCCATCTGAAGAAAAACACAAAGATAATTCTGAAAGATGCTGTATGCCTGATATGTAGCTTTGATTTGCTTTTTTATGTTACGTTGTGTTTTTCATGCAATTGAAGATGTAAAACAAAAGAAAAATACGAAAAGAATAATTAAAGAAAGAATAAACAGATGGGAAAAAAATGAAAGAAAAGGGGAGATACAGGAGAATGGAGAACCCTTAAAAATGAGAAAAAAACAGGAAGTTGGGGGCCCCACAAAAAAAGGCAGAAGAAGAAAAACAAAAGTTTCAGCCACATCAGGCATAATCTGAAGATCAACAGAGCCAAAGGATGGAAAGTTCTAACTGATGAACTTTCCAACATGGTGTCTGGATATAGAGGGACCCACCTTTCTTTCCCAATCACACACACACACACACACACACACACACACACACACACACACACACACACACACACACGCACGCACACACACACACACACACACACACACACACACACACACACACACACACACACACACACACACACACACACACACACACACACGTACAGATGCGTGCGCAATATCTCCATAACCTACTCAATCCTTCACGGTGAACCTCCTCCTCCCTGCTACTGTCACGTGAACATTGGAAGCTGTTCAACAGTGTCTGGGAAAGAAGAACAATGCGACCTTTGTCGCTGACTGGCCTCCCCTTGTTGGTGTGGCATGACGGGCCCCGTGGCAGGAGGGAGCCACACACAGAGCGCGGCCTGTAATTAAGGGAAAAGGTCTGGCGCCTCTTCTCCTCCAGGGCCGGATTTCTACACCATCGTCGGCTGATGAGATTCACGGCGTTTTTTGTTTTTGTTTTTTTTTTGTTTTTTTTTGTTTTTTGCGACGGGCGCTGAGCGTGAGAGGGCTTTGCTATCCATCATGAGGGTTTGGCACTGTCACCAGAGTCTCTTTCAGGGAAAGTTAGGGGTGGTGGTGATGCTCCTGGTAACTGAGCTTCTGTGGACAGACATGAGTTGTTCCGTTTATTACTTTTGTTGTTGTCTGGGAATTTCTTTATCAGTAATGCCTCGGTAATGAAATGGTGCAGGAGGCAAAAATGAAACGACGTCAATGAAAGGAGAAAGCCCGGGTTTCTTTTTGGGCACTCCTGTCTGTCTTCTTGTTGAAGCAGTGTCAGTGAGCCAACCATCCACACAGCTCATACTTGTAGCTGAAGCGTTCGTAAAAGTTGATAACAATAGAATAACTGGATAAATCGAGTCTTTGGAAGTGTGGTAGAAATAAAGGATGCAGCGTTTTGAGAATGAAGAGGCTTCTTCTACGGGGGATTGTTCATATTATATTTATCTGATTCACTCGTTTATTCATTAACGTATTCATTCTAGATTACATCCGAGTTGACCCTGGACATTTTATGGTTAAAAAGACATCAAAACCATACGCTCGTTGTTCAGTGTTAAACAAAACCAAAAAATGCACAATAACGTCTACTGCTGAAAGTGCTGTTTTGCGTTTCCCATCGGCTTATGCACAGCAGGAAAACAGTACAAGGTATACAGACAAACCAAGCCAGACCCTTCCTCTCGAGCAAACATTCAGCTGATGAGGCACTGTCGGCCATTCTTCGCATGGTTGCTGGGAATGAGCTGTCCCTGCCCTACACGATTACTTCTGTCCAAAAGATGAATTACTCTCCGTGCTCAGCTTACACATCTCCGTGTATTTCTCAGAGGAAGACTCCATAAAATTGTGCTGTCAAGTAAACAGGCGGACAGTTGTAGTGTAGTCTGTCATAACTTTTGGGAAAGGGAGAGAAAAGTGAATGATTGCATCGATCGCAGTTCTGTACTTTTTTTTAAATTACAAAACTGTACGTTGTCCTTTTGAAGCCAAGATTCAGTTATGGAAACATGTCTCTACGGTTCAAAAAACGATGTACATGATTACAGAAACACATACAGTAGGTCAAGAAAGAAAACAAAAAATATTTCGTCACAATAGTCGAACATTAAGACGTGCAATGTATGTTCCTGATTAAGCTCCCACACAGATACTGCAGTTTTGAAAACTGCATTGTGCTCCCTGGATTATATACGAAAAGGTGTGCATTGTGTGTAAAACACAGAAATATCATTCAATCTGATTCCACTCCCAACAGCACTGCAATGTTTAGACAGGCTGAATGACCGGTTCTCCTGCCACGTTTTCTCGAGACATCGAGAAAAGGTTGGGAAAAAAAACAACTTTATTTTTATCAAAATAATTTCCTTTGTCATCAGTTTTGGTTTCTTGTCTTCCCAACACAAATCGTAGAGAAAAATGAGATAGAAAAATGACATAGAGAGAGGGGGGGGGACTGCGGCAACGTCGATCATGATAATGATGATGACGTTAGCGAGAAAACAGCGGACTTGGAAAAGACATGGGCTAGCGTGGTTCGTGAAATGCAACGAATCCGTCACTGTCAAAGTTGTTGTTTTTTTGGAACCCAGCGCTGGGACAGCTTTAACTCGACAGACCAGCACACATCAACAACCGCCGTGCGTCATAACTGCGCATCGTGCCAGACGCAGGGGAAAACGGAACTGTTTTAGAAGGAATGGAACACTGAAAAACTCTGACAAAATGGGAAAATGGGGGGTAAGGGTTGAAGATGATGGATCAGAAGAAAAAAAAGATAAATAAGAGGAATATACAGTAGCCTTCTGCATAACTAAAAACAGCAGCATTATAGAACAGCGAGCGTTTCCAAACTGCCATGCTATATAAATGTTTGTACAGTTGTACGATGTTTGCATACGTTTCATAATTTACAAAACAAAAAAATAGCCGTATGGTGAGAGTACATTCCTTATAGACCAAGATCAATATGAGCAAAGCAGCTTTGATAACCGTTGACCTGACAAACACAAATGTCTTAACAACATGAACTGTCATTGCCCCCCCCCCCTCCTCCCACTCCTGGTCTTCCCCCCACCCCCACCCCCACCCCCACCCCGTCCCCCGACACCTCTCCTCCCACATCCCACCCCCCTCTCTCTGTACCCCTCCCCCAGCTGAAGTGGTGAGGTCTGTCACGGTAAAGGAGGGAGCTCCTAAAAGAGATGGGTTTAAGCAAATGGAGGAGGTTTGGCTTTTCTCTGATTGTAATTAATGGAAAAGGTGTGTTGTTTCTCTGTGTGTGTTGTTAAGGGAAAAGGTGTGGTCTTTCTCTGATTGTGATTGAAGGAAAAGGTGCGATCAACGTCAAAGATATGTTCTACGTTTATGTCCATGAATATTTGTACTTGTGCCAAAGGTTTTTTTTCTTGGTTTTCTTCTTCTTCTTCTTCTTCTTCTTCTTCTTCTTCTTCTTCTTCTTCTTCTTCTTCTTCTTCTTCATCTTCTTCTTCTCTACGGGATTGATATCTACAGTTTCTCTGTCTCTCTGTCTCTCTGTCTCTGTCTGTCTGTCTGTCTGTCTCTCTCTCTCTCTCTCTCTCTCTCTCTCTCTCTCTCTCTCTCTCTCAGATTCTACGGGATTGATATTGACAGTGTTATCAGTGCTGTCATGGCCTTGTGTGGCCGGCTAAACTACAAGCAACAAGAAGTGTGGGGTTATGTGCCGGGACCAGTGACAGAAGCTTATGTCTGTTGCCTTGGTTAGAACATATCGAGAAGGGGGTGCGGGCGGGGTGTATTGTGGCGATATCAAGGGGTTAGAACGACGCATATAAATGTGATAATACAATCATGGATTTTGAAAATCATTCCTCAAAACCTGCATGTCAGTCTCTTTTGTTTTGTTTTCTTCAGTCTCAATATACGGTGAGAGGGGACGGAATCATACCACAAATTATCCACAAACCCACGTTCATTGAGACATGAACACGA
>NC_134899.1:8291610-8299110 GCF_041734735.1 Babylonia areolata
AACAAAACTGGCACGGAGAAATAGAGAGCAATGATAGGTATAAATGGTTCTATTCATTTAATTCAATATTTCAAACAGAGAAATATGTCAAGATCGTAACAAACAAGTGGCATAAAATCTGCTTTGCGAGGCTCAGATTGAAAGCACTTGGACTGAATGCCAACAGCAGATGGTTCGATTCAAACATAGCAACATCCCCTTCTTCTTCTTTTGGATGGGTAGCCAACATCGACTTGTCGATGAATCTGCTACACAGATTCTGTTCAGGAGGGTGGTTCCGAGTGGACTGTTTTAATTAGTCCTAAGTTTAACAGGATTAGGAGGATTTGTGGGGAAGGGGTGTGGGTGGGGGCGGGGGGGTAGTTTGCTGTTGTTTGGAGCCGGTCAGAGGTTTGCCACCCTGGCCTGGAAGGCTGCCAGAGATGGCGCAGTGGCGGCTTCAGTGGGCAAGTTATTCCATTCCGGGATGGTTCTTGGAACTTGGAATGTAGTATTGCAGGGGGTGGGACTTTCTAGTTATGTGGCTGAGGCGGCTGACAGAGGGGAGATATTTGGAATCAATGTGTACGAGGCTGTTGTGCACCTTGTAGAACATGGTGAGTCTCGCACGCCTCCGTCTGGCTTGCAGCGTTGGCCATTCCAGGTCAAGGAGCATATCGTCCACACTGGAGGTTTGGCGGAAGCGGTGTGAGACCCAGCGAGCTGCTCTACTGCACCTTTTCGATGGTCTTGGGTGTCTTCAGTGGTGTGGGGATCCCACACAGCTGGCATACTCAAGGGTAGGGCGGACGAGGGCCCTGTAGGCTGCAGTCTTGATGGTCTTACTGGGCACCTTGATGTTGCGGCGCACAAGGCCTAGTGTCTGGTTTGCCTTGTTGGTGATGCTGTAGATATGCGGAGCCCACTTCAGGTCCTTAGTGAGTGTGACGCCGAGGTACTTGACCTGGGTCTCCTCCTGGAGTCGGTGGCCGTGAAGTTGGTAACTGTGCTTCCGAGTCGTCCGGCGGCGGGTCATATGGACTTTGGAGCATTTCTGGGGGTGGAAAGACATCTGTTCCCAGGAAGCTAGGGTGTCCACATCCGCTTGCAGCTCCTCTTGGTCTTCGGCTGTCTTGACGTCTTTGTGGCAGGCAGTGTCATCAGCAAAGAGCCTGACTCTGGCGGACAGTCCGGTCAGTAGGTCATTGATGTAGAGTAGAAACAGGCTCGGCCCAAGGACGGAGCCCTGGCGGACTCCTGAGTCCCTTGCCCAATGTGTGGCGAAAGCCCAGAAGATGAAAACCATTTCATATCTAACTGCAAAAGATACGAAGAACTGCGAAAAAAACTGTATCCTTTTCAATACAGCTCCAGCGCAGAGAAAAGATTTGTTCGGCATACTGATGACAGAAATAAAGATATGAGACTCTCAAGAGCAAATTATGTATCCGAGGCAATAAATATACGTAAAATGTCTACTATCGGTCCAAATACTCACTAATCAATTAAAACCTTAGCATGGGTTCTATGAGGGGAGGCCGGGGAGGGAGGCACAGACAAAAAGGAAGGGTTACATTTGGATGGTCAATTTCGACAATATATTTCTATGATGTGTTCGTGTTGATATGAGGTGTTTCGGTGTTGCAGGCTTAAATAATTATTATATGTTTTATATGTACTTTGTTATGTGTTCGTATTGATATGATGTGTGTCGATATCACATGCTTAAATAATTATTATACGGATTATATGTACTTTGTTTCCTGTGTACTGTTCAAACTTTGGAGATGAACGACCATATATATTATGTATGTATAATAACTAGTACTACGTGATATATACAAAAACTAGTGATACTACTACAACTACTACTACTGCAACTACTACTGCTAATGTTGATAATGATGATTATTATCATTATTATCATTATTATCAAAGTAATGATAATATATGCAGACATGCAGCACCTGTCCATGTAAAACATGCTCAGACGTGTTGTACCATTATTTTTTTTTTAAATACATATATATATATATATATATATATATATATATATATATATAAACACAGTGTAAAACAATAAACGGGAACGTATAAGCATAACCCTGAATAATCAATCAAACACTCAAACATAACTTTACGAACACACACACACACGCGCACGCGCACGCGCGCGCGCACACACACACACACACACACACACACACACACACACACACACACACACACACACACACACACACACACACACATAGCACTTGCTTGCGATCCCCATGACTGACAAACTGACCGTACTCACAGCACCACCCCCTGTGTGCAGATGTAACTCCATCTCTGATGGAGGGGAGGGTGTGAGCTACGCCAAGGAGGAGCACGACGACGTCCTGAAAGAACTGGTCCTGGAAGGCTCAAGAAGTCAGAGCCAGGACCAGGACCACCTCACCACGTCACCAATGGGCAAACGCCACAGCACGCAGGACAACATTACTTCCTCCGCCTTCAGAAGACTACGCCTCAAGAACCGGAGCTTCAGCGTCAGCCACACCACCAACTGCACCTGGAAGAGCCGCTTGAAGTTGAAGACATCGGGTCCTCGCCGAAAGTACTGCCGCAACGACGCCGTGGACGGCGAGGACAGCTCCATGTCGTCGTCATCGTCGCCGTCGTCGCCCGCAGACTGTGAGCGGGGCTCGGACAAGTCTCGTTTCGCCGCACTTCTCGGGGAGGAGTTAGAGGACAGCGGCGGGAGCGTGTTCACTGGTGGAGGTGGTGGTGGAGGAGGAGGAGGGGGTTGGGTAGGAGGGGGAGGTCTGGATGCCAGTTTCCTGGGTCCCCCGGCCTGCGGGCGGGCGCGCTCCTACTCCGCGTCCTGCGACCGCGCGCCCACTATCGACAAGGTGACCCAGACCAGCTTCCTGGACAGCCCCAGGTCAGGCAACAAAAGGATCGGTCACGTCTTCCGCGTGGACAGGTTGGAGGTGATAGAGATGGAGGAGGCGCCCCCCGTGTGTTCTTCCGGCGGTCCTCCCAGCCCCTGCCACTGGACCCTGACCGCTCCGTCCATCTGCTCCCCTTCCCAGGACGGAGAAGAACCCAGCAGAGCTCAGGAGGAGTGCGGGGGCTTCTCGGCCAGCAGCGGTCGTCGTGGAAACCACAGGCTGCCCACACACTCCCCTATCCCTGAGGAGGAGAAAGCGTCCAACATCCTTCGCCCGGCCAGCTTCCCCGAGGAGCTGGACTCCCTGATGCCGTGCTCCGTGTCGCCCAGGTCCCGGTCCCCCTGCATAAGGAGGGCCAACGCCGTGCACTTCTCCCCATACAACGAGGTTCGCTTCGTGGACAGGGCGGACATCACCCACTCCTTCCTCCAGGCCACCGCAGGCTCACCCTCCGCCAGACACCCCCACCACACCTCCGCCACAAACTCCTCCTCCTCCTCTTCCTCCCCCTCCCACAACATTCCCTTGTCCCTTTTGAACTCCAGCTCACCCTGTTCAGACAGCCAACCAGGTCTGTCCGCGCACGGTCACGTGAACGACAGCAGCCAACCACGTTCTAGTGGAAGCAGTCAGTCAAGCCCTCCTGTGTTCAGTCCTTTGACAGGCAGGGACGAAGTGTTCACCTCCACACCCCACCTAGCCACCTCCACCTTCAAGGCTGCCCAGACAGCTATAGAGTACGAGCGGCGGAAGAGGATACGGAAACTGCAGCACGATCTGCAGCGTATACAGAGAGAGCTGCAGGACCTGGATGAACTGGAGTATGACGTCACAGAAGTATGATGTCAGTAGAACACTGTAGCGTGTTTTTTTTTTTTGTTTGTTGTTTTTTTTTTTGGGGGGGGGGGGGGTTGGGGGGGGGGGGGTTGTGACTAGTCTTGTGTCGTGAATGCGTTGGCACGGAACTGGGAAAACCTTTTGTGTGTGTGTGTGCGAATAGGCCGTCATAGTAATCATGGTTCAACACTTCAAGTCGATGAAAGTCCTCCATATTTATTGTTGTGTCCCTGTATGGTGATATTTATTTTAGTAGGAAATCTATATTGTTGATTGCAATACTCTGCATTAATGCACCTTGATTGTATACACATTTTCAAAACCGAAGTTGTGTTATCTTAAAATTACACAGCATTACTGTGTCCTGAATTTGCTTGCTACCCGGCGTCGCCGTTTGCTTTGTTGTTGTTGTTGGTGGTGGTGGTGGTGGTGGTGGGGGGGGTGGGGGGGGGTTTTCGTTGTTGTTGTTTGTTTGTTTTTTGGTTGTTGTTGTTTTTTTTTGTTTGTTTGTTTGTTGTTGTTTTTTTTTGGGGGGGTTGTTTTGTTTTGTTTGGTTGCTAGCTTTATTTTTATTTTGTTTTAGCAAGTGTTAGTAGCCTGGTGCTATTCCAGTGAGTAGATTTTTTTTAAACACACACATTTGTTATATTTCAATCACTGGCATCATATTGTAATATGTTTACTTTTTTTTGTAATTTTATTTCATTTATGTTCATGATTTACACAAACCTAGCTAGTTTGGGCTGTGCGACGGTCACACACATGCTCCTTTTTTTTTGCTTTTCTTTTCTTTTTCTTTTTTTCGTATACAGCAGATTTGGTGTAGTCAATATAAATCGGTGCACATGCTGTGTGGCACCTCCTTGAAATGAACTGAAACTGAAATGCACAGCATGACTACTGCCAACAGCTTCGGCGGTAATGATTATGTTATCACTGTGATGTTTCTGATGATGTATTCCTGCAATATTGACACAGCATCAAACAGAGAGAAGGAAGGAAAAACGGCGAGGCAGGGCAAGAAGCGGAGCATTGAATTATGACACGTGCGGTGAAAGAAAAACGACGAACAAAAGCAAAAAAAATATATGATAATAGCAAATAAATGAATAAATAGATAACCAAACAGAAGCAAATATTTTATGTCAAAGACTTTAGGCCATAATAATAACAGCTGGCCAGTTGGCAATGAAATATTGGCAACTGGGAAAGAGAAAAAAAAATTAACGAAGACGATTATTGTAAACAAATAGAAGAATATGAAAATGAGAATATCAGATGAAATAAGACGTACAGAAAGAGCAAAATAATTGAATTCTGCATTTCTTTCCTGCACGACATAAGCACTAAAGATGCTGCTGCAAAGTGATACATGTGGAAGCTCCGAACAAAGAGTGTTTTGTCCGTACATACGTCTTAACCACTTCCGCTAGAACGTAATGAACAGCTGTGTGGAATACTCGCTTACATTGACATAAAGCTTTTTTTTCTTTTTTCTTTTTTTTTTTTACATTCTGATAAATATTTTCAAAACAAGAGAAACAAACAATGCCTAATTAAAGTGCAGTGTTATTTAGGTCAGCATCGCTTTTGTTGAAAACAGTTTCTCGATTTGTTTTTTGTTTTTTTTTCTTTTTCGATTAATTTGTTATGCCTGAGGTACTGTGACGGGAGGCCTACAACATCTGAAGCCAGGGAAGTGGTTCCTTGTGGCACGCTGGCCCATTCCAAAATCTCTGGTTAGAACACAGAAGATTGCCAGGTCGTGTCAAACATAAGTCTATCAATTACACGTGTTACATCCAAGTACGTTAGATACCCGTATCAGACGTGAACATATGAGCCACCCGTATTTATCTCCTTTCGCTATCCCCGAGAGAGACTTGAATAGGCTGTAAGACCGTATGCTGTACCCTCATGTAAAAAGGTTTGGTCCTGTCTCAGAGGCGACAGACTACAAGGCGGTTCCTGGGAAATGCATGGGTTGTGTGAGCTTATCTCAGAAGGTTAGGGACAAGAGACTTCCACATCTGTTAGTGGAGTGATGGCCTGGAGGTAACGCGTCCGCCCTAGGAAGCGAGAGAATCTGAGCGCGCTGGTTCGAATCACGGCTCAGCCGATATTTTCTCCCCCTCTACTAGATCTTGAGTGGTGGTCTGGACGCTAGCCATTCGGATGAGACGACAAACCGAGGTGCCGTGTGCAGCATGCACTTAGCGCACGTTAAAGAACCTACGGCAACAAAAGGGTTGTTCCTGGAAAAATTCTGCAGAAAATTCTACTTCGAAAGGAGAAACAAATAAAACTGCACGCAGGCAAAAGGAAAAAAAAAAGAAAAAAAAGGGGGTGGCGCTGTAGTGTAGCGACGCGCTCTCCCAGGGGAGAGCAGCCCGAGTTTCACACAGAGAAATTTGTTGTGATAAAAAGAAATACAAATACAAATACCTTTCTGTATTCAAACTCTCATTATGTCAGTTATAATGTCTGTTCATGTTTGATGCTGTGTAAAATGATAACATTGAAATAATAATAAGATTCTCTCGGAGGTGATGATTTGAATAGAAAAAAATCACTTTGAACCAAGTTTGTAAAATACCCCCACCCCCAAGCCCCACGAAAACCAACACAAAACAACCTGCATTTTACACCACAGTAGAGTATATTCTGCCACTATCCGGAGATATGAATTTATTGTTGTTGATGTTTCATATTTTTGAGTGTTTGTTTGCTTTTGTTCTTTTCCCTGACAACACCACCCAATAGCACAGCTCATCATTACGATATTTACGTGCCAGAGACAAACTATGAATATATTTCTTTCTTTTTTTTTTAAACTGGATTGTTGGCATATAGAGAAACTAATTATCTTTCACGATGAAAAAAATGAAAATCCCATGATCGGAAAACAGGACTGACTCTTTCGACGATTTTATAAATGCAACAACGGCATCAGAATATGGTCTTTCTTTCACAACTACTACCGTGTTCCTTTTCACGATTTTTCTTCATGACTGAGATCTTGAAGTTGATTTTACGAAGACTGAGCTAGACATGGTCTTTTTGTGAGTTGTTTTATCGACCTTTTGAACAGTATCGTGGGTTTTCTTCCGCTAGTTTTAAGAAATGACAGATGTTCAACCATGTAATGGCCCCAGTGCATTTGGCTGGGCTACAACCAGCCTGGTCCATGTTGATTTGATTATGGTCGTGGGTCTGACGATAACGATGCTCTCAACTGCCATGTGTTCATGAGTTAAAAAGTCATAAATCTGGTGATGCTTATAACTCATGAATAACCCAGAACTATGGCTCTTGCTTACAACTAATTATGATGATAATGATGATGATGATACTGATGATGATGATGATGATGATACTGATGATGATGATGATGATGATGATGATATCTACGGACTGAAATCCCGATTGTCAGAAAAGTCATTCATGTCTCCACGCTACCTCCTTGGGACTGAGATCGTCGTAGTTTGCAAGACTACGCGTGAACTTTCTGGTATGTGTGTGTGGTGGCGGGGGTAGAAAACGAGGTGTGCAGAATGGTGTGTGTCAACTGGTTGTGCAAACAGTGCCATGTATGTCCATTGATGTTCTTCACTTTCCTTCAATGCATTGACAACACGTTGGTTTGTGTTCTTCTTTTGTTTCATTTCGGTTGGACTGGTGTCTCTCCGTCCTGAACTGTGAAAGGTGGTGGTTACCTTTCTTGGTGTCAGTACCTGTGTGTGTG
>NC_134899.1:8306610-8316610 GCF_041734735.1 Babylonia areolata
TGGTCGCTAAAGAGTAAATGTGTAAAGGGCGGGGCGGTGGGAGTGGCCTGGACGGAGGGCGGGTGTGAGTGTGTGTGTGTGGGGGGGGGGGGGCGGGGGGGGGGGTTTGGTTAAGCAAACGTTGCCAGCTTAGAGAAATAAAGACAGAGAAAATACAGAGAGAGAGAGAGGGAGAGAGAGAGAGAGAGAGAGAGAGAGAGAGAGAGAGAGAGAGAGAGAGAGAGAGAGAGAGAAGGGACGACAGAAGATAATTATTCGCAAAGAAACGAGCGCAACACGCAAAAAATAAGACGAGCTTCATATTGGTCGGATCCAAATCAGCAAAAGAAATGCACACACACACACACACACACACACACACACACACACACACACACACACACACACACACACACACACACACACACACACACACACACACGCACGCACGCACGCACTCACTCACACGTCTTTTTGTCTTTTTTCTTGTTTTTTTTTTAACTGTTGAATACACATTTGATTGGGAGAAAAAGTCAATACATTTTCAAATCTCTCTTCCAATAAAGACAGGATGCTCTTGATTAGTGAGTGAGCGAGCGGGCGTCATTGTGTGTGTGTGTGTGCGTGCGGGCGTGTGTGTGTGTGTGTGGATGTGTTTTGATGTGTGTGTGTGTGTGTGCAGATGTGTGTTTTGATGTGAGTGTGTGTGTGTGTGTGTGTGTGTGTGTGTGTGTGTGTGGTGTGTATGTGTTGTGCGTGTATCTGTATGTGTGTGTATCTGTGTGCCTGCAACGCTGCGTATACGTGCGTGGCGGGACAAGCGCGTTTGCGTGTTAATGAATGTTATTAATGCCTTCCACCATCCCATATCTTACCACAAAATAAAAAAGGCAGAAGGATAATTACCTTCTTTACCTTTTTTTTCCTTTTTCCCTACGCAGAAAACTGATGAAGTTTATGTTGATAAAATCACACAGGATAACGTAAAAAAAAAAAAATTAAAAAACAAAAAGAAAAAACAAAAAAAAGAATGAATGAATGAATTAATGAATGAATAAAGTAAAATAAAAAGAATAATCAACATAACAAGGTTAGGGTACAAGGGAGATTTATGATCTCCAAGCGGCCCGGCCCTGTTGATGCTGTTTTCGTTAACACGCATAGACACACACGTACACACACACACACACACACACACACACACACACACACACACACACGCACGCACGCACGCACACACACGCACATACACGCACGCACACACACACACGCACACACACACACGCACACACACACTCTCTCTCTCTCTCTCTCTTTCTCTTTCTCTTTCTCTTTATCTATCTATCTATCTATCTATTTATTTATCTTACGCTCGCGCGCGCGCTCGCGCGCACACACACACACACATACAACCACACTCACTCATACACACACATATACACACACACACACACATACAACCACACACACACACACACACAACACACACACACACACACACACACACACACATACACATAAAAACACATCCACACACTCACACACACACACACACATACACCCACCTTCACTCACTCACACACACACACACACACACACACACACACACACACACACACACACACACACACACACACACACACACACACACACACACACACACACACACACACACACACACACACACACACACACACACACACACACACACACACACACACACACACAGATAGAATGACGGACAGACAGACAGGCAGACACCTATAATAAGACGCACAAAACACACGCTAATATGACAAACAGGTGGACAGACCAACCGAGACAGACGTATATAGATGCACATTTATCACAAGATCACAAGATAGTTTATAGTCCTTAAAAGGAGATGCTTGGTGTGGTGGCACACAGTTAAATCCTATATAGTACAAATATAGACATGCATAAGCCATTCAGCTGATGTGCATACGCTCTGAAACACACAATCTCAGCTGCATCAAATACCCATGCGCCCGCCATCAGTCTCCATTTCACACTCGTAAAAAAATTTAAAAAAAACTAAAAACGTGTAAAAACGACCTTCAAATATAAACATGTAGGTTACAGTGATAAATAAACCTTGTAAATGAAGGAGAGTTTATAGCATGAATAAATAATTAGATAATAGAATATATATATATATAAATGACAACAACAGCAGCAGCAGCAACAACAACAACAGCAACAATAATAATAATGTTGATGATGATGATGATGATAACAACAACAGTAACAATAGTAACAACAACAATGATACTACTACTACTACTACCACTACTACTACTACTATCACTACCAGCACCACCACCATCGATAATGATGATAATGAATGAATAAATGAATTAAGACTCCTTGTCCTATACCAGAAACTAGGCACAGAATGGGATGCATGCGTAGAAACAGGGAGATAGCGAGTGAGAGATAGACAGATAGGCGGACAGACAGACAGACAGACAGACAAAGAAACAGAGAAAGATGGGAGATGGAGGGACCGGTTGTGGGGGGGGGGGGTGAGGGGGGAGGAGGATAATTTCTTCAGGGTTAAGAAAACCTGGGACGGAAAAATAAACCGTGCACCAGTTATTCAATTTCTTGGGGAGTTTGGAACTCTGTGTCAAAGTCAAAGTCAAAGTCAGAATTTTTATTTCAAGATGGTAATTGAATAAGCAACGGCTGCTTTTCTTTTTTCATCAAGCCATCTGAAAAAAGGGAAGAAAAAAGTGGGGGAGATACATAGAAAAAACACTCAAAAGTACTAGAAATATAGTTACAAGAATCGTGTGAAAATGAAATACATATTAGCATGTGTGTGTGTGTGGGGGGGGGGGGGGTGCGTGTGTGTGTGTGTGTGTGCGCGCGCGCGCGCACGCGTGCGCGTGTGTGTGTGTGTGTGTGTGTGTGAGTGTGTGTGTGAGTGTGTGTGCGTGCGTGCGTGCGTGCCTGCGTGCTTGCGCACAAGCATATCTTTCTTCCTCTGATACCACGCAGGAAGGAAAGCATGCAAGGACTTTCAGTCAAACCTACGACAACAAAAAAAAAAAACAAGGAAAGCAAAAACACCAAGCACAGCTGGATCATCACGGACGTCCCTCCCTCGCGGACGATGAAGACCGGTCAGTGACTCCGGAGATGAGAAGAATGGAGTGGCTCGCTGACTTCTGGATGGAGAAAAGGAAGGGCATATGGAAGCCATGGATTGCCCCAACACCACCACCACCTCTCGGGCCCAACTGCAGAAGCTGCCGGAGTGGTTGGTGGTGGGGTTCATCAAAATGCCGCCTCAGGGGCTCGTACGGAGGTTTCATCCCTCTGCAGGGTAATGTGTGTGTGTGTGTGTGTGTGGGTGTGTGTGTGTGTGTGTGTGTGTTGGAGCTCATGTACGTTTATGTGTATTTGACTGTGCTTTCATATCTGTGAAACTACATGTTTGGTGCATATCTGTTATGCATGTGTGGGGGTGTGTGTGAATGTGTGTCTTCATGTTTTACATTTATTTGCTTATTTATCATCATTGTTGTCTTATTTATTTATTTATTTATTTATTTATTTATTTATTTATTTATTATTATTTTTTATTATCATTAATACTACCATTTTTATATTATGATTATTATTTATTTATTTATGTAAGCTTATCTATTATTCATTCACCTTTTTTTTTTTCTCAAGGCCTGACTAAGCGCGTTGGGTTACGCTGCTGGTGAGGCATCTGCAAGGCAGATGTGGTGTAGCGTATATGGATTTGTCCGAACGCAGTGACGCCTCCTTGAGCTACTGAAACTGAAACTGAAACTCATCCCTCTGTCTTTGATTTTCCTAAGTAAATAAATAATAATGATAGTATTTACATAGTGCTGAATCTTGTGCAGAGATAAATATGAGCACTTTCACACCAGTCATTCACACGCATGCATAACTCTAAAGCTGAAAGAAACTGAAGACAAGGAAGAGGCAGGGGAGGAAGGCTATCTTGTGAAGAGGCGGGTTTTAAGGCCAGACTTGAAAGAGGTGAGTGCAGAGACCTAAGTTTACCCACAAGGCAGCGGGACCATTCCCCCCAATGACTGGAAGACTCGTGGAGGGCAGGTGGGGGGCGGGGGGGGGTTGAGGGGGTTTGGGGGGCGGGGTGGGGGGCGGGCTTTCTTTCTTCAGTTTAACGTCTTCTTCACTGATGAGTGATGATTTTAGACGATGTTAGATATCAGAGGTCGGGGACCTCTCTCTCTCTCTCTCTCTCTCTCTCTCTCTCTCTCGCGAAGTCAGTGTGTGTATGCATGTGTGTGCACGGGTGTGGGTGGGTGTGTATGGGGGTGGGGGGTTGTTTTCTTCATTATGTATACCCTTCTGCATGAAAACATTTTCCTTTCATTTATGTGTGTGCTATTTGTAATAGATGTAGATTAGCGAGGGCAGATCGGAAGAATAGGCTATGCCTAAAATCTTAATCCTTGAATAAAAACGTTTTCAGTTCTGAGTTCTCTCTCTCTCTCTCTCTCTCTCTCTCTCTCTCTCTCTCTCTCTCTCTCTCTCTCTCTCTCTCTCGTGTTGTTGTTCCAGGCCCAACCCGCAACCAGCCAAGTACAACTGCAGCAGTCGTGTCGAAGTCGAAGTATTCCCACCCGCAACATGCTTCTCTCGTTGACCATTCAACCCCACCCGAATTCTCACCAGAGGATGAAAAGCAACCACACAAAATATCATCACTAGAATTTATTTGTAGCAGTTTATCTCAAAACATTTTGTTCCGGGTTCAGTCTCAAATCATGCGGATTGAGTTTCAGTTTCAGTTTCAGTAGCTCAAGGAGGCGTCACTGCGTTCGGACAAATCCATATACGCTACACCACATCTGCCAAGCAGATGCCTGACCAGCAGCGTAACCCAACGCGCTTAGTCAGGCCTTGAGAAAAAAACAACAACAAAAAACAGGTGAATAAATAATAGATAAGCTTACATAAATTAATTAATTAAATAATTAATAATTATAATTCGGATTGATCCATTCATTATACGACTTCCAGTGTCTGCGCCAGTCACAGTTTGAGATCCCGCCATTGGTGTATGTGAAACATTACACAAAAATCAAATCAAATGCAAAGAATAGAATATAGAATAGAATAGAATATGTTTATTTATTACCAAGTGTACCGGGATCACAAGGAATATTGGGGAGGGTTGCGGGGTGTAGTACATAACAAGATACAAACATAAACCGAAAATCATACACAAACAGAGATGCAGTAGAAATTAGGATATATCCAAGTGCATATCAATATAAAAACTTGTGCATAGTCACACATGCACGCATTGCGCGCGCGTGCACACACACACACACACACACACACACACACACACACACACACACACACACACACACACACACACACACGTTTGAACAGAAGCTGCATATTACATGTGGATGGGGCTGGTGACTAGATCTTCAGGTAGGTGGTTGCTGATTGCGCAATTCTATTTTTATCACACTGGATTTGTACTAATAAAAACAAATATGTGCATGTGTGTATGTTTTTCTGTCTGTCTGTCTGTCTGTCTATGTATAAAATAAATTCAAAATGAACGATGCTTAGAAGCATGGAAGGCGAACAGAATAAGATTAACTCACTCAGTACGGCCAGTCCGCTCTTCTCCTCTACACAGACCCCTCGGATGTCCAGTGGGTGTCTCAATGACCCAACCTTTAGCTTCCGTCGTCAGAATTGTGGTATTCTTTGTCAACATTCACCTCTTCAGTATAAGAGCCTTCCGCTTGCAAAATTTTGATGGTGGTAATTGGGGTGAAACGCTGTTAACGTCGTCTCTTTCGCCGTTCGTATGGAGAGAGTTAAAGAAGAAAACGGGCAAAAACACATTATAGAAAGACATCATCAAACAAGAAATGCTCACGGGCACCTTCCATATATCTCCCGGCCGCTAAAAGAAAACACACGTAACGAAACCTGCCTAATTATCAAGTCCAAGAAAGGAAACATTTCTACATAAATGCAGATGAACGGATCGGTAAGAAAAATAATCATAAAGGAAATGGATGAAAGAAAGAAAGAAACGGATAAAAAGATCAACAAAAAATGGATAAAAACGGAAATTACTGGAACATTTTTTTTCCCAGAAAGTAGGGATTTGGTTTATATTTATAAACGTGAAAAATGAATTGAAAAAAAAAAACCCTACTCGATTCCCCTTGAAAAGGGAAAGGGGTGGTAGTGATTAGCTCTCGATGAACAAGGATTCTTCTTCTTCCTCCTGCTCCTCCTTCTCCTCCTTCTCCTCCTTCTCCCCCTTCTCCTTCTTCCACTTATCCCTTATCTGAAAAGTCATTTGGGCGCAGGAAAAAAAAAACAAAAAAAACAACTGTTCACCAGATTCCTCCAGGTCTGTCGACTGTGTGTCGTCTCCACAAACATGGTTTTTCCTGTTCATTTTGCATTGTTGTCAGTCCATCGTGCTTTGTTTTTGTTTTTGTTTTTCTGTCTTCCATTCCGTCTCCCTCACTCAACAGTTCCTTGGAGAATTTGTTTTACTCGTGCAGGGCAGGCGGTGGGGGGTGGAGGGGGCATTGGATCTTGTTGTATGGCCATACCAGTGTAGTTTCCTTGATGTCAGCAGATTTTCATAATGTTCCTGTGTTGCTTGTTGGTTAAGGAGCACTTGTCCACGTGGAGTGATGGCCTAGAGGTAATGCGTCCGCCTAGGAAGCGAGAGAATCTGAGCGCGCTGGTTCGAATCACGGCTCAGCCGCCGATATTTTCTCAGCCTCCACAAGACCTTGAGTGGTGGTCTGGACGCTAGTTATTCGGGTGAGACGATAAACCGAGGTCCTGTGTGCAACATGCACTTAGCGCACGTAAAAGAACCCACGGCAACAAAAGGGTTGTTCCTGGCAAAATTCTGTAGAAAAAGTGTAAAGAAAGTGCCAGATAGACAGAAATAACTACATAAGAATGAGTGTGCTTGCTTGTAAGTGTATGCCTGCTATCTGTTCACTTGTCACTCCAAACAGAACGTGTCCTCCCCAAAACACGAAAACACTTATTAACCACACCTTTTTATTTATTATTAAGAAAGATATCAAAAATTGCTAAGCATGGCCTGGACTGGAATATAATTTTTTATGGGGGGAAACAATTTTAACTTCACCGCCTTGAATGTTCTTCAGCAGTCTCGCCAGCTCCTGGCTCCTCACTCAGCACGTCCCGATGGTCCCACCATCACGTTCATCTTCTGTGCCGATAGTTCGTCCTGATGGTCCCACCATCCAGTTCTATGAAGTCCCGTGCCCAGTCCCTGGCACCTCGGCACAAAACCAAAAAAACCGTGGCCTGTCCCCAGCCACTAGATGCCTGCACATTTTTAGAATGCGTCAGTTCCTTGACTTTCTGGATGCAAACCCCCCTTATTTCCAGTCCCACTACAGACCATGTTTGAATATCATTCCTAGAAACCTAAGTGGACAAACAAGGCAACATAGACACCATAGACACCATACCTTTACATAAACACTAAAGAGGAAATCTTTATCCAATACTATTGACATAAATTCCAATTATCACTGAAGCTGATATATAAAAAAAAATATTCGCTTGGAAAACGATGTCCATTCGCCACCCTAAGTAATGCAAAATACAATAAATTATTACCTTAAAATGATTCCCATTCATCCCATCAGGAAATACCGAAATGTAGCTGCTTAGCTACAACACAATTCAATGTTTCAAAAAAAATTACCATTTCTTAGCCATTGAATAGTCCAACAAAACTTAAGACAAATTTAAGTAACTATCTATTATCAACCCAACTGTATATCATCAAAGCACCAAGTATTGATTACTCATACAAGCTTTACAACATCAAATCAACCACAACTTATCAATGTATCTCATTCAAACGCTACTTAAATTATCCATTCAAATGTCCTGCTTTTATATACTATGGTCAATATCCCATCACAAAACGTAGTCAAAGTCATTTCAAACTGAGTGCAATAATTTTCAACATACCTTTACAGGCAAAAATATGTCCTAACCTGGACAGCTTCATGACACCATCTGGCAACAAATCTGCACTTCACAGCAGCACATCACATTCATAACTCATGCTATGATTACAAAAATGCACGTGAAACACGTGAAACCATTTTTCAAAAGAAACAATTCCCAATCCCCCGATATAATAGTTGCCCTGTAAAAAAATGGATCTAGGAAAGTAGTATATCAAAATAACAAATTCCAATCCCCGATATAAATATGTTGCCCTGTAAAAAAAAAATTGGATCTAGGAAAATAAGATACCATTTTCTTTACAAAAATCCACTTCGATAGGAAAAACAAATAAAACTGCACGCGGGGGAAAAAAGGGGGGATAGCGCTGTAGTATAGCGACGCGCTCTCCCTTGGGAGAGCAACCCGAATTTCACACAGAGAAATCTTTTGTGATAAAAAAGAAATACAAATAGTGATAATTGTGGTCAGTTTATATGATGTTTAGCATCTTGCGAAAACAGCTCATTCCCACCGTTTAAACACTTCTTTCCCATCAGGACACTGGAGAGGAGACACCAGACTACCATCTACCGCCTTCGCAAAGGACACTGCGGCCTTCGAGCACACCTGAAGAGGATTGGAATGGCAGCCACATCCCTATGTGATTGCGGCCAGGCTGACCAGACCCCATCCCATATTCTCCAAGACATGCCCCCTGTATGAGAGTTTGCGGCAGCCGTCCTGGCCTGGGGGTGCTGACCTCAACACCAAGCTCTGGGGGACGGTAGCCGATCTTCGCCGGACGTCCGAGTTTGTGGCTTCCCTCGGACGTCGACCCTGACTGCGTAGCTGTTGAACGCAAAAGAAAGAAAGAAAGAAAGAAACAGTTCTTTCCAAAGCCACCGTGAGAGTCCATGTCTCACAAGCATGCAGGAAAATGGAATATACAAGGCTGCTTTGGGGATATTCAAAACACGTAAACAATTCGCGCACCGTATTTATTTTTCTTTGCAGGGTAATGTGTGTGTGTGTGTTGTGTGTGTGTGTGTGTGTGTGTGTGTGTGTGTGTGTGTGTGTGTTGGTGCTCATGTACGTATATGTGTATTTGATTGTGCTTTCATATCTGTGAAACTGCATGTTTGTTGCATATCTGTTATGCATGTGTGTGTGTGTGTGTGTGTGTGTGTGTGTGTGTGTGTGTGTGTGTGTGTGTGTGTGTGTGTGTGTGTGCATGTATGTGTGAACGTGTGTCTGCATGTTTTACATTTATTTGCTTATTTATCATCGTTGTCTTTTTTATGTATTTATCTCTTTTTTTCTTCTTTTTTTAAGGTTTTTTTTTTTCTCAAGGCCTGACTAAGCGCGTTGGGTTACGCTGCTGGTCAGGCATCTGCTTGGCAGATGTGGTGTAGCGTATATGGATTTGACCGAACGCAGTGATGCCTCCTTGAGCTACTGATACTGATACTGATCCTTTTTGAAAATCAGAACACGCATTTACTCCTCACGTTTCGGTTTCAGTTTCAGTTTCAAGGAGGTGTCTACGCATCCACGCTTATGTGCTGCACCATATTTGCCTTAAAAAAAAAAAAGAAGCAAGTCCTTTAGGCCAGACATTGTAATTTCCATTGGAAAGGATGTGTTGTAAGTGCAGTCTGTGTGTCAGTTCATTACAGAGCAATCTGTTCCTTCGAATAGAAATGCTCTGGGGTTGGTGGGTTTGTTTTTTTTCGTATTTATTTCCGTGCATTTATGTATTCACAGCTTCTCCCGTTCTTTTCCCCCAGTATGTGTTAACGTCTTAACATGTATGTTTTTACCCCCAAAAAAATATCCACAAAAAGGCAAGTCAATATTCACCGTTTCTCTCCATCACAGAACAACGCGTACTGCGTGAGATACCGGTCTTTCATTAAATTCCGCGATGTCAAAATTTACACTTGAATCCGATGCCTTGGTTCAGCCATACAAATCCAGATCCTTTTTCTTT
>NC_134899.1:8319110-8339110 GCF_041734735.1 Babylonia areolata
GTTGCCGTGGGTTCTTTTACGTGCGCTAAGTGCATGCTGCACACGGGACCTCGGTTTATCATCTCATCCGAATGACTAGCGTCCAGACCACCACTCAAGGTCTAGTGGAGGGGGAGAAAATATCGGCGGCTGAGCCGTGATTCGAGCCAGCGCGCTCAGATTCTTTCGCTTCCCAGGCGGACGCGTTACCTCTAGGCCATCACTCCACTTAGAGAGGGAGAGAGAGAGAATGAAGGAAGGGTGGTTAAGATGAGGTGGGGGTAGGAGGTTGGGGGTAACTGGAAACCAGTGTGACACATTACAGACTGAACCGGTGGCGTAGTGGTCATGCGCCCTTGGTGGTCGTGACTCAGTGGCGACCACCCTGGAGGCGCGGGTTCGAACCTGCTGAGGACCAGGAAAAAAAAGAAAGAAAGAAAAGGCGGCAATACAAGGGCATCCAGGAGTCATGACCTGGGTGCGGCCCGGCCCCCCTTAGAGTGTAAGGAGTTCAGGGCTGAAACACTTGACTGAGTGGGGCTTCTTCTCTGAAGATCTTGTACTGTCCAGCTCTCCCTAGAGTTTCTTATCACTAATCATTAATATTGCCCTAAAGTCAAGTAGATATGCTTCAGTAATGTGACAGTTAAGCTTCTTTTTTTTTCTTTTTTCTTTTTTTATTAACTGTGATTTGATGATGCCTCACCTGCACGAAAGTGATTTCATTACACGTGGCTGCGAACGTCGATGCTTTTTTTTTTTCTTTTTTTTTTTTTTTTTTTGCATCCGTTACCAGTCGTTTCGCTTGTTAGTTTAGTGACTTCTTTTATTTCTTTCTTCTTTTTTTTTTACGAAGTCCATTAAGTAATTTTCTGAAATGGTACTTAAATATTCATTTCAAACTCCGCCCTCTATCTACACAGTTTCCCCCCACCTCACCATTCATTCCTCTCCACCACCACCACCACCACCCCTCCTCCCCCCCCCCACCCCTCTCCTAAACGATAAGACTCAAATGTAAAAAAAAAAAAAAAAAAAAATCGATACTCTGACAAAATGTCTACAATCACCAGTTTGTGTGGTGAGACATTAAACAAAAATCATCACCATCATCATCATCATCATCGTCATACAATACAATACAATGCAATGCAACGCAACGCAACGCAACGCAACGCAACGCAATACAATACAATACAATACAGTACAATATAAATACAACACAATACAATACAACACGATACAACACAACACAACACAACACAACACAATACAATACAAAAACAATACAATATAATACAATACAATACAATACAATACAATCCTCACACTGACCAAAGAAATGCACACTCACGTACATCCTCTCCGTTTAATACACAGTAAATCTGATTGAAAGAAAAGGTAAATAAATTTTCGTAAATCTTTACATTGAGGGAAAGCAAATACTGGTTAGAATGCGTGCGCGAGCTCATCCCCGCGATGTGTGTGTGTGTGTGTGTGTGTGTGTGTGTGTGTGTGTGTGTGTGTGTGTGTGTGTGTGTTTGCATCTCTGTGTGTGTGCGGGCGGTGTGGGGGTGTGAGCGTGTGTGTCTGGGTGTGAACGTGTGTGTGGGTGTGCGAGCGCGCGCATGCGTGTGTTTGTTTGTGCATGTGTGTGTGTGTGAGTGTGTGTGTGTGTGTGTGTGTGTGTGTGTGTGTGTGTGTGTGTGTGTGTGTGTGTGTGTGTGTGTAAACGTGCGTGCACATGTCGGTTTCAAAACGTGTATCAATGTGCAAATGTGAGGGTCATTTAGAAGAGGTCACACAATGTTGTCACGTGGGCGAGGCGAGGGATGACGAGGAGGGTGCGGAGGGAGGAAGGGGGGGGGGGGTTGGTCTAAGGTTCTTAGGGGTGTGAGGGGGTGAGGGAGGGTGGGGGGGAAGGGGCAGGAGGTTGGTAAATGTGACAGGAGAGGGGAAGGAGTTGTGGGGGAGGGGAGGGTTGGAAGTGATGGCACCTTCGTCCACGAATCGAAGTGGTCCAGAGTGGCCGAAGGAGAGAGCAAGCCCCCCCAGCCCCCCCCCCCCCCCCCCCCCCCCACCCCATACCCCCACCCCCCCTCCAACGCCCCTCCACAGCCTCCCCTTCCCCACCCTGTGTCCCTGTGTCTGCACTTCTTCCACTGTCCGCTGTAAACCTGTACTAATATTATAATTATTATTTATTTATGTACGCTTATCTATTATTTATTCACCTTTTTTTTTCTTTTTCTTTTTCTCAAGGCCTGACTAAGCGCGTTGGGTTACGCTGCTGGTCAGGCATCTGCTTGGCAGATGTGGTGTAGCGTTTATGGATTTGTCCGAACGCAAACACTGTTCTGCGATAACAGCCATGGAATGGTTGTTTTTGGTTTATGAGTGAGTACAGTTTTCTCATTCTTTTCTCTTTTTTTGTGTCAATGTGTCTCTATTACTGTCTGTCTGTCTGTCTTCATGTCTGCCTGTCTGTCTGCTTGTCTGTCTGTCTGTCTGTCTGTCTGTCTGTCTGTCTGTCTGTCTGTCTGTCTGTCTGTCTGTCTCTCTCTCTCTCTCTCTCTCTCTCTCTCTCTCTCTCTCTCTCTTTCAAACCATTACAGAGTCTGCAAACAGGGTTTTGCCATCTACTGATCTTTCACTGAAATTGTATTTCCGTGTGTTTACTTGTCTGTTTAGTTGGTTTGTTTCTTTTACGCCGTTTTATGTCCACGCTTTATACAAACTCTCAAGGCACGTTGGATTTATGCATTGGTCAGGCATGATCTCAGGTGTGTGTTGTTTCACGTCTCAGTGCCCACAAAAATTATGGGGAGTTTTGCGCCGAATAAATGCTTTCTTCTTCTGTTTTTTTTTCTTCTTCTTATCATTAGTAGTAGTAGTAGTAGTAGTATTGCTACTATCATCATCATCATCATCATCATCATCATTATTATTATTATTATTATTATGTTGTTGCTGCTGCTGCTGCTGCTGCTGCTGCTGTTGCTGCTGTTGTTATTGTTACTACTACTATTATCATTATCTTTATTATTATTGTCATCATCATCATCATCATCATCATTATTGTTGTTGTTGTTGTCGTCGTCATCACCATCATTATCATTGTCAGTAGTTGTAGTATTAATAGCAGTAGCAGTAGTAGTATTGTTGTTGTTGTTGTTTTTACTGAACAGTTATAGATATATCATTCCCGCTGTGTACTGGCAATGGAAGATCGTGAGATCTCTGGAAGGAGTGAACACGCATCGAAATGTCGTCATTTACTGGGACACAAACTTCATGGGAAAGGTTATAGAATGTAATGTATTCGAATCAAACCAGTGTCATCATTCAAGGGACTGAACTGAGTCTAGCCCTAAATGTTGATATTGATGGTTATTGTCTCCCTTGCTCTATACCCTGTCTCCGCGCTTCCATTCTGTCTGTCTGTCTGTCTGTCTGTCTCTCTCTCTCTCTCTCTCTCTCTGTGATAGTAAAACAATGATTCGATTTTTTTCCCTACATCTTAGAAAAAAAATATATCCGTTTATTTTCTGCATGGAATTCTTTCAGGTCAGCTTGCTGCTGGTAATTACGGATTTCGAAAAGGGCTCTGGGAGGCCAAACGAACATTAAAATCCGGATGTTCTTATCATGCATATTTGACCAAGTGAAACGGAAAGATGGGTCATAAGGAAAAGGATGTAACACTTACAAGGAAGGGACGGTCTCACGAAATTCTCTTTTTTTTTCTCCCCTCTCCCCCCCCCCCCCCCCCCCCCCCCCCCCCCCCCCCCCCCCCCTCCGCTCCCCCCCATACTTTCTTGGGTCGACCACCGTTTTATTTTGTATATGAATTCATTATAACAATTCAGAGTAGATGGAAAAGAAAGGGGAAAAAACAAAAAATAAAATAAATGTGAATACAGTGAACATTAACAATAACATCGTCATCCAAAGTCATTATACTTATATTGTTCTTTCTCTCTTTTTTTTATTAATCAATTTGGTCAAGGTGGACACATTTTCATCATGTGTAACAGTGCAGTTTTATAACATATAATAGACATTATACCTAGCATCAGCATAGAGTTATGGACACTTTGTTTAGCTAACGTAATGTGGAAAGAACACAACCCACACATCGTTTTCTGAAGAAAAACAACAACAAAACAAACAAAAAAACAAAAAACAACAACATATGGAGTATCTTATGTATGAACACATTTCCTCTAGTTTTCTATACGTTACTATATAAAACACCCATTACACAGTCATGTTAAACATTATTACTGCAGACACATAAGTGCACATGAATACACACATGCACATATTATTTACATACTCGCATATTTACACATTCACGTACATCTGTTCTTCAAGTTTAAAAAAAAATATCATTGAGCCTTCATTATTGTTGTGCATTTTGATCGTTCATCATATTTTGTTATGGGTTATTGTTTTCAAGAAGTTTTATATATGGACACCATTTTCTCGTAAATACAACGCTCAACATTTCCGTTGAATGCATATATCATTCTACTTTATAACTATTTCTGAAATTATTCAGAAAGTGCTCTATACATGGTTTATTCTTATTTATTCTGCATTTATATGCAAAATATTGTGCAAAAAAAATAATATAGTTGAAAGTTTCATCTATTTTTTGTAATTTCATCATTTCCAAATAGAACTAATTCCATGTTTAACTTAATGTTTGAGCAAGTATCACATCTTTCTTTTAAAACGTTCTCTAATTTCTTCCAAAACAATTGAGAGAATTTGCAAAACCATAGATGATGTTGTACTGAATCTATTTCAGTTTTACAGAAATTGCACTTGTCACTGTTTGTAATGCCCATTTTCTTCAGAATTTTGTTTGTAATTAAAATGTTGTGACAAATTCTAATTTGAAACCACTTCAATTTTATCTCTTTTACTTTTTTATTTGCTTCATGGTGGTTACCCAATTAACGATGATATATAATTTTTGTTCCCACTTAACAAAAGAATTTATATTGTAAATAAAGAGTGGTTCAAGAAGTATATCATAATATATTTGCGAGCCTTTCATCGTAGAGGATATTAAGTGTAGTGCTTTCGATTGTTCATTACAGGTTTTATCACTTAGATAACTATTATGTGTAATTAAGTAACTTTTTATCGAATGTATCAATCCCATCTGCACTAAATAATTTACATTAATATTATTTTTTTCTGTAAGGCACGTGTAACTATGGAAGCAGCCATTCCTATCAACAATATCTCTAACCAGAAATATATTCTTGTTTGTCCAACATTTGTAGTGGATCGTGTTGTTACCAACTCTAAATTTGTCGTTATAAAAGAGGGGCTCTGCAAGTACCTCGTGTGGCTCTTTTAATTCTATTTGTTTCGTAAAATTCGTGTATGCCCGAAAAAACATCTTTCCAAAATTGGATACATTCGATATTTAGAAACTTTCTTGAACCATACAGATGTAGTGAGGTAATTTCCTGACATTTTATAAGTAAGATTTTCTTCCACTTTGGTGTTCCTGTGCATAATTTCATTATCCATGTTATCTTAAGAGCATATACAAACTTTTCTATGTCTGATATATCTATTCCTCTATTTGCAACATTATATATCGAGTATTTTCTTTTAATTTTATCTGTTTTTATTTTTATCCCATACGAATTCATAGCATAGTCTCTGTAATTCTTTTACTTCTTTGTCTGGAGGGCTTGGAAGAAGAATCTATAAGTATATTAGCTTTGAAAGTATGAGCGATTTGCGAATAGCAATTCTACCGAGGGGTGTGCATATACGCTTTAACCAAATCTTGAATAGATTTTTTTGCTTCTGTTAATTTGTCCCTTGTATTCACTTCAGTTATTTTTGATAGATCGTCTAATATACCTAAAATCTTGATTTTTTTTGATTTTTTTTGGGGGGGTGGGGGGGGTGGGGGGGGGTCCATTTCATATTCTTTTCTGGGAGATATTTCCTTTTCGAATTTTTCATACACCCTAACCAAACATTTAGCGTTTTGTCATAATTTAACTTCAGACCTGAAAATTCTTCAAATCTATTTAGTGTTTCGAATAATTTCTCATACAATTCTTTATCTCCATCTAACGTAAATGTTGTGTCGTCAGCAAACTGACTAATTTTAAATTCGGTGTTCAATATGCTAATGCCTTTAACACCCTCACCTTCCCTTATCTTGCATGCCAGAATTTCAGAGCACAATACAAATAGGTATGGCGAAATCGGGTCTCCCTGGCGGCACCCCCTTTGTATTTTGAAACTCTGGGATACCTTACCATTTACTATGACATATGACTTTATATTTTTATAAAAAGTGCTTACCCATTTATATATATCTTCTCCAAATCCAAAAGCGTTCAAGACCTTGTTCATATATACCCAGCTTACCGAATCAAATGCCTTTTCAAAGTCTATTGAAACTAGTAAGCCTGAAATGTCTTCTTTTTTTAAGTAATGCATGATGTCATATAGTATTCTTAAGTTATCACCAATGTATCTTCCTGGAATGAAACCTGTCTGATCTTCAGTTATTAACTTAGGCAGGACTGACTTAATTCTACTAGCTATATATGCTGATCCTACCTTATAAATAACGTTTAACAAGGATATAGGCCTCCAGTTTTTTTAAGTATTCCCTTGGTTTATCCCCTTTTGGCAGGCATGTAATTAATCCTTCTTTCTGTGTCGTTGACATTTCTCCACTTGTAAATCCTTCATTCAGTGATCTCACAACAAAGTCACTAATGTCCTTCCAAAAAAAAAATTAAAAAAATTGACAGTCATTCCATCTGTACCTGGACTCTTGTCATTTTGCATTCGCCTAATAGCATCTGTGGCTTCTTGTCTTGTAATTAATCCTTCTAGTTGTTTTCATTCTGTCTCATCGAGTCTGGGTAAGTTGTTTACATAATCACTGATATCTAAATCTTTTACATTCTGTTCTTTGTATAGGTCTTCATAATAATGTCTTTTCGCCTTTAGTATTTCATCTGTTTCTGTCAGTATATTACCATGATCTGTAAAATAACCTTAACATGTGTTTGCTGATAAAGTGACGTTTTTCAAGATTACAAAAATATTTACTTACTTTTTCACCCTGAGATGCCCATCTTGCTTTAGATCTTAAAGCTATCCCTTCCATTTTCAATTTCCTTAATTGTATGAGCTCTTCCGTCTTCTCCAGCAATTCTCTAATTATATTATATGACCGAACTTCCTTTTCGAGTCGTTGTATTTCCTTTTCTAACATTTCCTCTTTTTCTATTTGTTGCTTTTTCTTTCTTATTCCAAAAGTTCTAGTTTTGCTCTATCTCCATTATCAAGACATCTAAAAAGAACTGGCTGCTTATAGTAAACTGAATTTCATCATTCGGGATATTACATATGTTTTCTCGTGCGTAAGGTAATACTGCATTGTCACGGCTCGTGCCATTCATTTGTGCGTGTATTCGTGTGTTCGTCTCCCTTCCCCTCCTCTCCCTTTCCCCTCTCCTCTCTCCCTTCCCCTCCCCTCCTTTTCCCTCTGCCTTTCTCCCTCCTCTCTCCCCCTTTTGCTCTATCGTTCTCTTGTGTACTCAGTTCTGTTCCGAACTGAAGCACGTGAATCTGTCGTGATGTGTGTCTGACATGTCCTTAGTCCTTCTCGCTCGGAACTCTTGAGATGAGTTCGGAGTTAACATCGTTTTGAAGGAAAGGTTTTGCTTTGCATTTGATGCCGAGCTTTGGAAGGAGAAGGGTCGCCGTTCCAGCAAGCGAGCTGTTGGGTGCCCTCTTGGACAGTCGTGGGGCTCGATTCTTGTGTGACCCCCTTCTGCCTCTGTGTGGATTTGTGTTCTGTGTTCTCTCCTGAGCCATTGGTGTGCCTGATTCCTAGTGACAGATTTGTTCCCTGTGATTTATTCCTGTGGGTTCCCCCTGACTGCCACCCGAACGGGACTCCGGGATTCACCTTTTCATCATTCCACTTCATCCCTGTCCGTTCCAGACTACATCACTCCCACTCCTTTCCCAGACCCCCATATTTTCCAACGTCCTCACCCACAGTCCCTCATCCCGTTCCACCCGCTCCGATTCTGCAGGCATGTGACTGAGGCCGGTTCAGCGACACTGGTCTTCAATGGACGAACTTGATTTGGGTTCTAGTGAACTGACTTTTTTTTTTTCGCGTAGATATGTACTGCTGTTACTAGGGCTTACTGTGTCGTGTCATGCTACTATGGTGTAACTAAAGAGTGTTGCTGTAATTAAGTGTTTAAATTTGTGTGGCTGGACCACGATATTCCAAGTGCAACAATAGTAAAGAACTGAGCTGAATTATCTATGTCTCTGTGTTTGGTGTTGTCGGGGTGTTAGTTAGTCTGGGAAGGTGTGGGGGGATCATGGGCAACCCCTTATGGGTTGTGACATGCATACTGTTCCTTTATTTTCTCTATTGTTTCTATCACTAACTTAATATAATCACTGTCTCTAAGTAAAGATGAGTTAAATTTCCAAAAAGGTTTTCTTTTGGGTTCTGTATTAAATACTAAGTCAACTTTGACTAAAGAGTGGTCACTTCTATAACCGCACAAAATATCAGCGTCTTTAACATCAGTAACCAGGTTATCTGAGATCAAGAAGTAGTCAAGACGGCTTTGTTGTAAGGGAGTTGGTCTCCTCCAAGTGTATCTTAAGACTTCAGTATTAGTAAATTCTCAATTATTACCACTATGAAAAAAGTGGAGGGATTAAGCGGCAAAAGAGGCAAAGTTATGGCTCTACAGAGAATGGGTCGAGAAAAGGAATACATGATTAATGCTTGTGTGTGTGTGTGTGTGTGTGTGTGTGTGTGTGTGTGTGTGTGTGTGGATGAGGGTGGAGATGGGGCAGAGTGGGGATTCTGGAATATATAATTATAAGATATATGGCAGGTCAGGAATATCATAGTGAAAACAGAGAGAGAGAGAGAGAGAGAGAGAGAGACGTAAGCAGAAACATGGGAGCAGGTAAGTGTGAATTGCGGAGAACTATGATTATTGTTTTGCTCAAGAACAGAAGTGGTCATTGCTGCATGAACTCCATCCTGCAGAATCCAGGCTCGTTCTTTTCTGGGTTGGTTTTCTGAGTCAGCTATTCTGCGTTCTTGAATGATCCTGTGACGTCTTCTCTTCTGGGTTATTGCACAAGCTGCTGTAACTTCCGGTATTCTGAACTTCTTTTTTTCCCCTTTTCCCGTATCTGTCGAAAAATGTGTGTTTGAAGTCTTGGTGTGTTTTTGTCCTGTGTTTTGTTGGAGCACTGCACTGACCATATCAGCACTTTGTGCTTTGCCGCTCCTTGTGGATCGGCTCGCTCGGCCTGTATCAGAGACTGAAAAAGCTTACAGTTGGTCCAACACCAGAGTGAGAGCTGCATGATCAGTGGTTTCTCCGCTGCAATGAGAATTCGTTTAACTCACTCAGTACGGCCAGTCCTCTCTTCTCCTCTACACAGACCCCTCGGATGTCCAGTGGGTGTCTGAATGACCCAACCTTTAGCTTCTGTCGTCACATTTGTGGTATTCTTTGTCAACATTCACCTCTTCAGTATAAGAGCCTTCCGCTTGCAATATTTTGATGATGGTAATTGGGGTGAAACGCTGTTAACGTCCTCTCTTTTGCCGTTCGTATGGAGAGAGTTAAAGTTTTGTCTTTTCTGAAAGACTATGTTATGACTCGGAAGCAAGCTTGTGCTGGCTCTTGTTGGCCTTTCGGGACAACCCCCAACGCCGACTGTACTAAAGCCGTCTTGGCTCAGAGATAGGGTATTCAACTTGAGCGAGACACTCTCTACTATGATAAAATTCTAGCCGAAATAATCGGGAAAGCAGTTGCCTCCTCTGCTGTTCTGATGGTCAGTCTTACACGACTATCAAAATTGCATTCATACATGGTTCAATGGTGGGTTATGTGTATATCCTGTCATATCATTATCATAGACGTCCACCACGAACGACGAAAACGCCAGTGACTCTGGGAAGAAAACAGTCTCTGGGTCCTGGGCGGAGGAAAAGGGTGAATGGGAGCTGTGGGTTGCCCGAGCACCGTCACGCCCCTCACGGCCCAGCTGCTGTAGCCAGGAGGGCCGCAGTGCGACACGTCCTGACCACGACAGAACTGTAGGAGCTGCCGGAATGGCATTACCAATTCGTCTTCGGGGCTCTACTACGGTTTTTTTGGTATCCCATAGTCTTTGACATTCCCAGGTCTCCCCACAAGGAAGTGCAGCCGTTCCCCATTACCAGCAGTTCCGCGGAGTCTTCTACAGAAACTAGTAAGATACCAAGTTTTGTCCTTTCGTGGAGTGATGGCCTAGAGGCAACGCGTCCGCTTAGGAAGCGAGAGAATCTGAGCGCGCTGGTTCCAATCACAGCTCAGCCGCCGATATGTTCTCCCCCTCCACTAGACCTTGTGTGGTGGCTTAGACGCTAGTCATTCGGATGAGACGATAAACCGAGGTCCCGTGTGCAGCAAGCACTTAGCGCACGTAAAAGAACCCACGGCACCAAAAGGGATGTTCCTGGCAAAATTCTGTAGAAAAATCCACTTCGATAGGAAAAACAAATAAAACTGCACGCAGGAAAAAATACAAAAAAATGGGTGGCGCTGTAGTGTACCGACGCGCTCTCCCTGGGGAGAGCAGCCCGAATTTCACACAGAGAAATATGTTGTGTTTAAAAAAAAGAAAACAAATACAAAATATCTTCAGTGCCACTTAAAATGGTGAAGATCAGGATTAGACTGTATCCTTGGTAATTGAAAAGTGGCGTTCTTACAGAGAGAAAAAAAAGAAAGCACCATGTGTATCTTTTTGAAAGCAACCAGCAGGGGACGTTTGTTAGGGGAAGGTGGAGATCCTATAGTTTCAGACAAAGAGCGCCGTATATATATTAATTCAAGCCCCCCAGGAGAAAACTGATAGGGGAAGATAACAATCTGCTGCTGGCTCTGTCACAGTTGTAATGAACCGTTTGTCATGTGGTGAAGTAAACACTAATCATGATGACCCCAACCCCCCAACCCCCACCCCCCAACAAACCTAACGCAAACAAATTGATTGCATTTCACAATAAGATGAATACGACCAGGCCATAGTGTTCCACAGGACAACAATCCCATCTGGAATTGCACGTGTCGTTAATTGTTCAAGGATTAGGGGGGAACCGGGGGGAACCATTATTTTGTTGGGATGGCCGTGTGCACAGTGTTATTTGTGGTGCTGAGGGGATTGCAGTCTGTGGAACGGCTGCATGAACCTGTGTTTTTTTCTGATATGAACTAACCACTCTGTGAATAATGTATTGCGATATCTGTTGCGGTTAGAGTCCTGTCGCCACATTCCTTTGGTGTGTTGACGCTTGTCATGGTGGTTCTGACCAGCTTTCCCATCATCGGACCTGTCTCTGTCTGTCTGTTTGTCAGTCAGTTTGTCTGTCTGTCTGTCTCAGTCTCTTTCTCTCTCTCTCTCTCTCTCTCTCTCTCTCTCTCTCACTCACTCCCTCTCCCCTTCACCCCCCCTCTCTCTCTCTCTCTCTCTCTCTCTCTCTGTCTCTATCCCCCCCCTCTCTCTCTTCATCTGAATGCACATACTGATGGACCTCCCTCTCTTTCCCTCCCTGCGTCTCTCTCTTTCTTTCTCTCTTTCTATCTCTATTTCTGTGTGTGTGTGTGTGTGTGTGTGTGTGTGTGTGTGTGTGTGTGTGTGTCCCGACTCTCTCTCTCTCAATCTCTCTTCTCACTCTCCCTTTCTTTCTGTCTTTCTATCTCTCTCTATTTCTCTCTCTCTCTCTCTCTCTGTCTCTCTTTCTTTCTTCCTCTCTCTGTCTCTGTCCCTGACTCTCTCTCTCTCTCATCCCCCCCCACTCTCTCTCTCTCTCTCTCTCTCTCTCTCTCTCTCTGTCATATGTTTCGATTAAAACCCGTATCAGCCATGCGTCATCCATTACTAGCTGTTGTCAGCGACAAGCATGGGGACAGTTAGCGGCAGACAACAAATATTGATAAAGGCGTGCCAGTGGAAGTTGACAATGACATATGAAAATCATTTTCCGTCGTAAGCTTTTCAATATGAGAGTCGTTGTGTTTGAACATTGAACATACGATGATTTTACAAAGGGATGGAAGGTTTATAAAGATGACGCTTGTTTCTTTTCTGGTGCCTTTTTAATGGTGTATAAGATATGATAAATTATTGGCAAGTGCAAGATCTAAAATCACATTTCTCTCACATTTTTTGAAAACTTGTGGATTTAAATGTGTTTCTCTGAAAGTGCATCTGTTGTATGGGACACTAGGTTTGAGTGGGTGGAGGGGACGATCATTAATCGTACGTATCATTATTTGAAATTAAAATAATTGTTTTAAGTATCTTAATGATTAAAAACTTAACACTTTTGAAATGAGAATGATTGTATTTCTGATTAAAAACACACCACTTTCCAGGCACTTCTATTAAAATCCAAAATTTCGGCACAAATGGGGCATTGATGTATGTACATTTTCTATACTGCCTTTCTCTCTGTCCCTCAGATATTGTCATAATTTTGCCAAATGCATACATGATACATATACACATGATGAACGAACATACAAGATACAGGATACATGAATACTTTATCTCTAAAAGAGATGTTCTTGAAACATTCTTCTGTCTTGTATACTTGTTCTCCATTGTGCTCTCTCTCTCTCTCTCTCTCTCTCTCTCTCTCTCTCTCTCTCTCTCTCTCTCTCTCTCTATCTATCTATCTATCTATCTATCTATCTATCTCTGTCTCTTTGTCTTTCTCTCTCTCTCTCTCTCTCTCTCTCTCTCTCTCTTGCCCTTTCACTCTTTGTATCTCTCTCTCTCTCTCTCTCTCTCTCTATCTATCTATCTATCTATCTATCTCTATCTGTCTCTTTGTCTCTGTGTGTGTGTGTGTGTGTGTATGTCTCTCTGTGTGTCCCTGTCTCTCTCACACACTCTCACAGTCATCTAAGTGCTCAGTTATATTCCAGCCACCAAACCAAACCTTACTTCTCTTCCGTTGGCTGAGTCACCTTTCAACAAGCCATGAGATTCTCCCTGACTGATTCTCCAAACCCACCAGCAACGTGCACGTGCATTTGTTGCTGTGACAACCGCCAGGGGGACTGCCCTGTTCTCCACAGGCTGTTGTCATTCCGTGATGGGCCTGACAGGAACAGAGGACAGATGGCTTTTGTTGGGAACGTGACCGGGACTGTGTGATGCTGTGGCCTGCCTTCACACATTGCTCTGATTGACCGGAAGAGGTGACACAGTCACCCAGTGTCGTTGTGTTTGTTGTTTGTTGGTGGCTTTTTCGTTTTTTTTCTTTTTTCAGGTGGTTTGTTTTTTTTCAGAGGGTGGGAGGTGGGGGGGGGGGCATTTAACATTGTTCTGTGATAACAGCCACACAGGACAAAGTGAATGTGTCAGAGTTTTAGGTTTACAGATGACCTGGTGTTGTGCAGATTTAATTTGTCGAATCTTTCTCATTCCTTCTGGGGTTTTTTCTGTGTGTCTCTGTTAATGTCTCTGTCTTTCTTCTGCTTCTGACTGTCTGTCTGTCTCTCTTTTCTCTCTCTTTTTCTCCCTCTCCCTCTCTCTCTCTCTCTCTCTCTCTCTCTCTCTCTCTCTCTCTCTCTTAAAGCTCTCAGTCTCTATCTCTGTCTCTGTGTCTCTCTGATTTTATTTCTCTCTTTCTGTACTAACACACACACACACACACACACACACACACACACACACACACACACACACACACTCATGCACACACATATGTGTGTGTATGTGTGTGTATACATATATATGTATATATACACATATATCTGTAATTATATATCCTTTAATTCTTCCATTACTCATCTCTCTCTCTCTCTCTCTCTCTCTCTCTCTCTCTCTCTCTCTCTCTCTCGCTCACTTGCTCGCTCGTTCGCTCTCTCTTGCTCTCTTTTTATTCCTCTATCTCTGTCTGTTTCTCTCTCTGTCTCTTTCTCTCTCTCTCTCCTTCTCTCTCTCTCTCTCTCAATCACACACACACACACACACACACACACACACACACACACACACACACACAAGCTGTTCAAGTAGTTGCTTATGTTCCAGCCACCAATCATTCATACCAGTCCAGTGTGTCCCCTTTCAACAAGCCACGAGTTTCTCCCTGACTGATTCTCCAAACCCACCAGCGACGTGCACGTGCATTTGTTGCTGTGACAACCGCCAGGGGGACTGCCCTGTTCTCCACAGGCTGTTGTCATTCCGTGATGGGCCTGACAGGAACAGAGGACAGATGGCTTTTGTTGGGAACGTGACCGGGACTATGTGATGCTGTGGCCTGCCTTCACACATTGCCCTGATTGACCCGAAGAGGTGACACAGTTACCCAGCAGTTCTTGTTTGTGTCATTGTTGTTGTTTTTTAAACACTGTTCTGCGATAACAGCCATGGAATGGTTGTTTTAGGTTTATGAGTGAGTACATGTTGTGATCGTTGTTTTGCTGCAATTTTCTCATTCTTTTCTTTTTTTATGTCAATGTGTCTCTATTACTGTCTCTGTCTGTCTGTCTGTCTGTCTGTCTTTGTGTCTTCATGTCTGTCTGTCTGTCTGTCTGTCTGTCTGTCTGTCTCTCTCTCTCTCTCTCTCTCTCTCTCTCTCTCTCTCTCTCTCTTTCAAACCATTACAGAGTCTGCAAACAGGGCTGTAAAACTGATCCTTCTAAAATCTTCATCACTGGCTGCTAATGACTAGAGACACTTAAATATTCTTCCTCCAAAGCTTAAACTTGAATAGAACAAAGTACTCTTTGTGTTCAAAACCATGTCTGACCATGCTCCATCTTTGAGAAATAGATTTCCCACTTGGGTAATTCGCCAGATCAACAATTAGATCAAGATCCCCCTCCCAAAAGTAGATCTTTTCAAATCCAGTCTAAGGAGTTGTTTATGGAATAATATTGAATCAAGCTTTAATGTGCAGAAAAACACATTTTATTTGTAAATATAACCATACTGAGCGGATGGGCAAATAATCAAACAATGCTACTTGATTTTTGTTTGATTAGAGATACAGTTAGGTTTATCTCTGAATACAACTGCTATGTTTTACAACATCACTCATTTTCCTTTCCTGCATACTTCGTTGTCAGTTACATCTTTCCTAGTGATTATGTTCATATGTGTGTTTACGAACTGTAATCAGTGTGTCCGAATGTCATGTCCTTACTTCTACAACACTTTATTATTTTGTTAATATTTATATTTCATTTTCACTTTGCCCTGAGGGCTGGATGATAGAAAATAATAATAATAATAATAATAATAATAATAATAATAAATCATGCATGTTCCACTTCTCTCAATAAAAAAAAGGTTCGTTCGTTCTCTCTAACCTGCCACTCTATGAATCTGTCTCTCTGCCTCTGTCTTTCTTTATGTTTCCCTTTATCACACACACACACACACACACACACACACACACACACACACACACACACATCAGTTCAGGGGTAAATGGCTGAAGCCACAAAAACATCCGTTCCTCTGTGTCCACTTTCTGCAGCAGATTAGCTTTTTCCCCTGTATCCCAAATGTGAGAGGTCTGCACATGCATTGGCTGCCATGACAACCACCAGACGTTACCATGTCCTTCTTGGGCTGTTGTCATTTCTTTATGGATCGCTACATTGTTGCCATCTCACAATGGATCATTACATTGTTGTCATTCATAATGGATCGTTACATTGTTGCCATCTCACAATGGATCGTTACATTGTTGTCATTTCTTCTTCTTCTTCTTCTTCAGTGTTTGATATTGTTGAGATGTGTCAGACTTGAATCTTCATCGCCCTGACGAAGCCCACAGTTTTCTCCAGGTCAGTCTGGTCACCCCAAAGCTGTGCCTGTAGCTCTACTCCCTCGGGCAGAACTGGCGTCGTAGATCCTCATAAGTGGAGTAGTCTGCATTCTATTGGGCCACCCTGAGGCTGATACGCTCTACTCTGCCTTCCCCTGACCACCGAGTTAGCAGAGGCACCAGCTGCTTGGGTGGACCCTCTTGAGGATATTAAGGGCCCAGCTCCGTTCCTCTCCGGTTGTTGCTGATAGGAACGACGCCATGACGTTAAAGTAGTCTGACACATGACCATGATCGATGTTCCGTGTGTGTCCTGATCTGACCCAGAACTGCGCCATAGCTGACACACTCCATCTTCGGCAGGCTGAGTGATTTTGATCAAGTTTGTCTTCTCTAGAGAGGTGGCCTTACAGGGCTGTTGAACCCTCTCTGTCCATCATTCATCCTTTATCCACACATGCACAAGGGACTTCAGGTGGGTGCCTTCATTCGCTGTTGCAGCCATTGGGAAAATAGGAGTTTCCTCTTCCGCCTGCTCCGCCGTTGAGATCTTTGTATTCAGCCCATAGCTGGGAAGCTCCTGTTTAAGGACCTACCCTGGGAGCACAGGGGGCTAGAGGTTTAAACACGCCTCCTACCCGCGTGATGAACCCGTCTTAGGACACATGGGGCACTTTTTTAGGGATGACGGTGCCACGCGTCACTCCACCCCGTCCTGGTAGGAACACTGCCAGCTGGTCTGGGACTGCTTATTCGTCTAGATAAGGATCTAGCTTATTTCGCAGCTAACCCTTATATCTCGGGGCCATCCCTCTATCCGCCCCCTGAGGACCCACTGAGGATAGGGATGGTCGCCCCGCTATTGAACTGGAGACAGCCTTGCCACAGTCTGCCATTTCGTAATGGATCGTTACATTATTGCCATTCCGTGATGGATTGTTACATTGTTGCCATTCCGTAATGGATTGTTACATTGTTGCCATTCCGTAATGGATTGTTACATTATTGCCATTCCGTAATGGATTGTTACATTGTTGCCATTCCGTAATGGATTGTTACATTATTGCCATTCCGTAATGGATTGTTACATGTCACCAGTCAAAAACAGTACGATGGAAAATCCAACATTTTTGTTGAGTAATTTCATTCGCAAACCCCATTTCCTTTGGGTATGACATTCTGTCACCAGCATTTTATTTTTTATCTGCTCCATGTTGACGATTCGAGCGATTTGCAACGTACTGAAGCTGGTGGATGAGTAATTGTGCACCCCGTTTTAGCTCCTCTGTCAGCCAGTTCATTCCCTTTCATACCAAAATGAGAAGGTACTCAGCAAGCAAAATCCTGTGATAATGCCTTTGGCTGATAGTCTGTGTAATGGATAATTTATTTCAAAAACAAACCTCGGTGCCTATACACAGTATATTCCAGGTAAAGATGACCCCAGGTACCCCACACATGGCAGACAATTTATTCAGAAGACAGTAATTCACATTCGTTTTCTCGTTGCAAAAAGCTTCCTTCCTTCCTTCCTTCCTGCTTCATTCCTTCCTTCCTGCATTCATTCCTTTCTTCCTTCCTTCCTTCCTTCCTGCTTCATTCCTTCCTTCCTGCATTCATTCCTTTCTTCCTTCCTGCCTTCCTTCCTTCCTTCCTTCCTTCCTTCCTGCCTTCATTCCTTCCTTCCTTCCTGCATTCCTTCCTTCCTTCCTTCCTGCCTTCCTTTCTTCCTTCCTTCCTGCATTCATTCCTTCCTTCCTTCCTTCCTTCCTGCATTCATTCCTTCATTCCTTCCGTCCTGCCTTCCTTCCTTCCTTCTTGCCTTCATTCCTTCTTTCCTTCCTTCATTCATTGATTCATTGATTCATTCACTTCCTTCCTTCCTTCATTTCTGTCTTTCTTTTTTTTTCTTCGTTCATGTCTTTATCCCTTGTTTTTATTTTTGCTTTGTTCTCTCTCTCTCTCTCTCTCTCTCTCTCTCTCTCTCTCTCTCTCTCTCTCGCTTAGGATTCTGAATGTGTATTTTTAAAAATTCAAGTGCTACGCTCCCCACCTAGGAACAGGGTTGAGATCTAGATTTAACAAACTCACTTTTTATGCTAAAGCTGTGGCAAATGAAGAATTACGTACTGATGTTATTTGATTCATTAAACATTAATCCTGAGAGCTGCTCTTGAAAACAAACATGAACCAAATGCATTGTTACCCTTGTACAAGTGAAAATTTAACATCGTATGTCAAAGTGCAAGTTTGTCTGCTTGTTCTGTTCAGTAGCAATAAAATAAATCGAGAATGCAGGAAGCACTTGCCCAATGGTTAATACACCTGACTAGGAAGGGGGTAAACATGGTTTCGAATCCCATATGCAGACAAAAACTGTTGCCCCACTTCTTCCTCCAGCAAAACATTTAGTGGAGGGTCTGGTGCTAGTCTGTTAGAAGATACGATAAACCGAGGTCCCGTGTGCAGCATGCATTAAGCGCACGTAAAAGAACCCACTGCAACAAAAGAGTTGTCCCTGGCAAAATTGTGTAGAAGAAACCCACTTTGATAATGAAACAAAAACACTTGCAGACAGAAAAAAAAGAAGAAAATAAGTGAAGTGTTACATTGTGACAATGTGCTCTCACCAAGGACAGCAGCCCGAATTTCAAATGAATATTTTGTGACAAAGAACAATACAATACAATACAATACAATACAATACAATATGATACGGTACGATACGACACAATACGATACGACATAGCACAGCACAGCACAGCACAGCTCAGCACAACACAACACAACACAACACAGCAAACACAACACGACACAACACAACACGACACAACGCAACAGAACACGACACGACACGACACGACACAATGCAAGGATGGCGTCAGACCAGCTTGTTCGACGCCAGCATTTCTACGTCCATCCCTGGAGACTGCAGTAATCCGACACACAGTGTATCCTGACCACTGTACCCTGCGGGATTTTCCACTCTCTGACACACTCACAGCTCTCGCTATCAATGGACACGTCAATTTATTATCCCCCCCCACCCACCCCCTTATCTCCCTTCTACACTCTCCACCCTCAAACCACCACCCCACACACCCACACACACCCTTATCTCCCTTCTACACTCTCCACCCTCAAACCACCCCCCCCCACCTTCTTATCTCCCTTCTACACTCTCTACCCTCAAACCACTCCCCCCACCCCCTTATCTCCCTTCTACACTCTCCACCCTCAAACCACCACCCCACCCCACCCCCACCCCACACACACCCCCCCTTATCTCCCTTCTACACTCTCCACCCTCAAACCACCCCCACCCCCCACCCCTTATCTCCCTTCTACACTCTCCACCCTCAAACCACTCCCCCCCACCTCCTTATCTCCCTTCTACACTCTCCACCCTCAAACCACCACCCCACCCCACCCCCACCCCACACCCCCCCCCTTATCTCCCTTCTACACTCTCCACCCTCAACCCCCCCCCCCCCCCTTATCTCCCTTCTACACTCTCCACCCTCAAACCACTCCCCCCCCCCACCTCCTTATCTCCCTTCTACACTCTCCACCCTCAAACCACTCCCCCCCCCCCCCACACACACACACACACACCATCCCATATCCCCTCTCCACATCCACATTCGCAAATTCCCAGTGTTGAAAAGGTGACTGACAGCTCAACTCTTTGTGTCAATGGACACCTCAATTATTCCTTGAGCCCCTCCGACTTTCTCCTTCCACTGGCTCCCTTTCCCCCTTTCCCCGTCCACATTCACAGATCACGGGTATCGATAGGGTGACTGCACAGCTTCTCCACGTAGGCATGGGTTGGGGTGCCGGGTATGGGATTATTATCATTATCATTGTTGTTATTATTATTATTATTATTATTATTGTTGTTGTTGTTGTTTTTGTTGTTTTTGTTATTGTTGTTATTGTATTATATTATTGTTATTGTTATCATTATAATCATTATCATCATCATTATTATCATTATTGTCATTATTTTTCTTGTTGTTGCCGTTTTTGTTGTTTTTGTTGTTATATATTATTATTATTATTGTTGTTGTTGTTGTTGTTATCATCATCATTGTCATTATCATTATTATCATTA